>NW_025961414.1:155379-366620 GCF_023159225.1 Perognathus longimembris pacificus
AGCAGCTAGTATAAATGGAGTACTTTGCAGGCATCCAAACAGATATATATTTTAATTTTGCTTACTTATATGTCCTTAAAATCATCACAATTAAATCCAACCCACCTCTGTAGATGCTATGGCCCAGTGTACCATTTCATCAGATAAAGACAATTGATGAGAATATGGAGAAAATTTTCCTACTTTCACCTCCAGTTCAAGACCTTCTGGGAAATTCCAAATGTTTCCAATGTCATACTCTGCCTCCAATTTCCTTTTCTTATCCAAAATCACCTGATCTCCAGCAGGATTGTGAAATTCGCTGTTCTTCAGAAAAGGGTGCAGCTAAAAGAGATATATCATTTTATGGTGAAATCTATCCCAAGCTAAGACAGAAAGCCTGAACAAAAAATTTCCTGATTGCCTTTAATTTCTGATTCAGAAAGTGGTAATAGCAGAGCCACCTAATGAAGTATCCCAGAAGAAAATCTATGGAGGAATAAAAATAATCCTGCTGAATCCTGGTCACTCAACAAAGGAATAAATAATGTCTTTTCAAGAAAATGCCAGTCCACCTAAATAGTCATGAATTAGATGACTCTCAGTTGCCTAACTGTAGTTTGCCACAATCACTAATTTTATGAATGTTACTAGTTTGAGCCTGGTAAAAATTTAATGCATGAATAAGATAAAGCTAAGTGAAATGAACTTCATGTTATGGAAACAAGTGATATATCACTGTTGTAATTACTTTCAACATGCCATGTGAAATAGTAGCTTCTATTGTTGATGATCCTCTTGTATCCTCTTCCTGTGGTTGTACCTGAACTATCACTGTATCTTATCTGAGTACATTGGAAATTGTATATACTGGTATTAGAACCAGGAAACTGAAAAGGAATACCAAAATCGAGAGACACAGGATAAAAAGACAAACGAATACAAAAGCAATACTTGCAAAACTGTTTGGTGTAAACCAACTGAAGAACTCATGGGGGAGAGGGAAAGGGGAAGCAGGGAGGAGGGAATGAAGGAAGAGGTAACAAACAGTCCAAGAAATGTATTCAGTGCCTAACATATGAAACTGTAACTTCTCTGTACATCACTTTGACAGTAAATAAGAAAAAATATTATCATAAAAGAAATATATTCATCACCTTACTTATGTAACTGTAAGCCCTTTGTCTATCACCTTTACAATAAAATTTTTGAATTAAAAAAATTAATGCATGATGTAGACAGAAACTAGGTCCCTCATAAAAATATGGGTAATTCTGCTATTGCAAAAGAAACTCATAGGGAAAAGGTGAATATACAGTTGTCAAAACATCTGCTATGAATGTTGAAGCTATTTGTCTAAAATAACTTATAAAATAACTCACTGTATTCTTTTCATGGCCTGCTTTTCCTGAAGAGCACAAAAATACATGTCTAGAGTACCTCCCAGACATTTAAAAAATATTATTACTTGGATCTTGGAAACTTACCTAAAATACTTAAATTTCATATTGTAAGGAAACTACCTGGGAAATGACTGTTGCTCATGGCATGTGCCATCCAACACAGAAGGCCTTACCTGTGCAGGCAAAGGCATTGTCCCTTTCCTATTTCCCACTGTTTGTGTTTCTGTTTGATGAAGACACACCTCATGGAGAGCTCAGGCCACAGCATACACAGCATTGTATATATTGTAACTGTCCAGTCATAGTCATGTCAAAAATGTGCTGAGGCAACCAATCCAAGGAAGCATCACGAAGGACAGTTCTCCCATGTTACACAGTCAGACCCGGAATCTGACCAATTAAAAGAGAGGATCCACAGCCAAGCAAGGAAAAAGTCTTCATAGTATTTGTGAGGGTTAACTGACTTGACAACATCTGTGAATCCAGAAACACCCTGATGATGGTGTAAAAGAATGAGCGGTACATATAATGAACCTAGCACGAAATATCTCCTCTTCATGGTAAACTCCAACTGTGTGTTCAAGATTCAAATTTTGCCTTTTATTAAAAAGTGCTCAATATACCTCATCATATCTAGTAAGAGTTCATTATCACCATTTATGATAAGGACATTTGCTGAAGATTTATTAATGCTTTTATAAAGTGCTATGACTTTAAAAACATATGCCAGGCCAGAGGTTGGAATTGCCAGCTCAAAATCTATACAAATTCTATTCTTGGCCATCTCCTCTTTCAGTTCAGGAAGAATCCACAAACCATTCTCTTCTTGTGAGGTAAACAGTCCCACCCAATTCCAACTGAAATTAAGGAGTATGGAGATTATGGCACTTGATATGGATGTGTCTTTTGAGGATGGTGTGGAGGCCCGGATGTGGAGGCTAAGGAGGATGTGGAGGCTGGGGATGATATGGAGGCTCAGATATAGAGGCTGAGGTATAGAGACCCCGGATGTGGAGGCTGAGCATGATGTGGAGGCCTAGATGTGGAGGCTGAGGATGGTGTGGAGCCCCGGATATACAGGCCAAGGAGAATGCAGAGGCCTGAATTACTCAGCAGACATCCGGGTTACTCAGGGAGCTAGCTATGAGTCTCTGCCATCCAGGTACCTCGGTGGGCATCCAGGTTACACAGCGGACATCCAGGTACAGCGGGACATCCTGGTTACTTGGAAGCTACCTTGGGGTCACGGAAATCCAGGGTACCCAGGGAGCTGCTATGGGTTCTGGACATCCGGGTTAGTCGGTAGCTAGCTAGGGGTCCAGGGCATCCAGGGTACTTGTGATATTTTGGTTACTCTGGGAGCTGCTATTACTCCCTACATCTGGGTCACTTGGAGAGGTGCTATAGGCTGCAGATATCCTGGTTTCTCAGGGAACTGCTGCTATGGGTTCCTGACATCCGGGATACTCAGGACATCCATACTTGGTGATTTGTTGCTATTGATTCCGGACATCCCGGTTAGTACGGGTGTGGCTATTGACTCCAGACCTCAGGTTACTCAGGACATCCTGGTTACTCAAGGAGCTGCTATGGCTTCCAGACATCTGGTTTATTGGGGAGCTGCTGTTATAGGCTCTGGGACATCCGGGTCACTAGGGGTGGACATCCGGGTTGCTCTCTCACCTTGCAGGTCCCTATAGGTTGAGTGCTAGTCCTTGGTGCCTGTCATGGGGGGGGGAAACAGAGGCACTCCTGGGTGCCCCAGCCTCTATATCCGGGACTCTGCATTCTCCTTGGCCTGCATATCTGGGCCTCCACATCATCCTCGGCCTCCACATCCAGGCCTCCAAATCATGCTCAGCCTCCACATCTGGGATGCCTAGCTTGTTCCCCATGGTTCCCGATATCTGCCGAGTTCCCTGGATGTCCGGGACCCATAGCTAACTCCTCACGGTTGCCAGTTGTCCACCGCATTACCCGGATGTCCTGCCCCCTCCCCGTCCCGGACGGAAGTGCAGTGGCACTCACTGTCTCCCTGATCATCTCAGTGGTAGTCTTGGCACTGCTGGGTGCCAGCGTCAGCTACTTCCAATTCCGGAGTGGCAGGTGCTGCTTGGACCTTGGCGTGGGCCGTGAGTCCCTCCCTGGTGTGACGTCATTCCGCATCTGGCCCTGCCCCCCTCAATGTGGTCCTTGGCTGCTGTTACTTCTCCTTCTCCCTCTGCAGGCACCAAGGTGGCATGAGGTCAGCGCGGCCTGAAAGCTAGACGGAGAAGGAGAAAAAGACACAAATAAAGTGAATGGCACTGTTCATGCCCGTGTTGCAGTCCCCACTCACATGCACAGGGCTCGAGCAGGGCACCCCCGCATGAGCATGCGCAGTGTGTGGGCAGTCCACCATGCCACGCAGGCGCAGTGGGCTTCCGGGCACCTATCATGTGCATGTGTAGGGCACATCCGAGACCCAATCTGCACATAAGTGGAGGACTTCCAGGCACCCGTCCTGTACATAAGCAGTGCATGGTGTGGAGCCCTCCCCCACGCTTCTCGCACATCCGCAGTGCAATCCTGGCACCCATCCTTCACAGGCGCAGTTTGTGTGCAGTCAACCATGGTGCACACGCACAGGGCAGGTCCAGGCTCCCATCCCGCACCTGTGCAGTGCTTGGATGGGCACGCAACTCGCACATGAGCAGTGTATAGCTGACCTCCAATCCCACACATGTGCAGTGAACTTCCAGGCACACATCCCACGCATGTGCAGTGCACTCCAGGCACCCATCTTGCCCCTCGCTCCTGGCAAAGAAGCCTGGGCAACCTGAGACTGAGTAGGGGTGGGGCTTTTCCCTGAGTGATGGCGCATGCATCCATCCATGGATTGGAGGGTGGGGCCTCAAGGTGATGGACAGCCGAGGCGTCCCTACACCATCACGAGGGTGGGGCCTCAGCCTGTGTGACAGCCCAAGCGTCCATACATGGGCTACTGGGCAGGGCCTCGCTCCTTCCGTCCATCCACGAAGGGGACGGGCCTTAAAGCTGACAGGCAGCTGGGTTCTTCCACCTCACCAGAAGTAGGGACTCACCCGAAGTGACACAGGGGGAAGAGCTGATTGTCAGATGATTTGGGGAGGCAAAACTGGCTGCCCACCAGAAGTGCCATCCTTGGGGGCGGACCAAGGGCGTATCCTAGCTACCCAGCAGAAGTGGGAGGCATTGGGGGGTTGGGAGGAATCCTGTACCCTGGATGCCAACTGGAAGTCACAGTCACTGGGGGAGGGAAGGATCCTGAACCCTAAATACCAACCAGAAGTGGCAGTTGTTGGGGGCAGAAAGGGGCCTTTACATTGGGGGCGGGTGGAAGCCTGTATCCTGTTTACCAACTGGAAGTGGCCAGGCAGGATATGGAGAGGCCTACCAGTTGCCTGGAGACTCATGGAGCAGGACAAGATGGGGGAGGTGGGACAAGATGGGGGAGGCGGGACCAGCTCCATATCCTAGAGAGTCAACCGGAAGTGGCTGGTGGCCTGCCAGAACTGTGGAATGGGTAGGGCGGGTGGGATGAACATGGTCTCCTGACCACCCACCGGAAGTGGACTGTTGGGGGGGGCTGGGGTCTGGGTCGCAGGCCGGGAGTGCAACCCTGAGTTTCAGGCACTGAGGCTGCGGGTTCAAGGCCCAGGCTCTCTGTTCCAGGCCCAGGTTCTGAGGCCCAGTGTTGGGGTCTGGCTATACCTAAGAGACAGGCCCTTTCTCCCGCCCTGGGGCTGCTTGGCTGATTAGCCCCTCAACTCCCTTCCGGGTTCTACCGGAAGAGATGCCAAATCAGCCCTGCCTCTCGTCTAAGAGCACATGTGCCACCATGGTGCTGGCTGAGCCGGAGGTCGATCCAAGAGGCCGGGCCTCTGTGGGAAGTTCCGTGACATCACCATGATGGACAGTTCATTAGCCAATTGTTAATACCCAGTTAGTCTCTCATCTTCCTGCTGCCATTACTGTCATATAAACCCCTCCCTTTGGAAGCCGGTAGACCATCGGGCGGCTCCCCCGAAATCTCTGTGTCAAGTGTCTTCTCTTAAATGTAAGGGGAGCTGGGACGCACAGGGGTTTTGGCAGCCCTATCCCAGCTCACCTTAGCCTGACCGTTACACGCTCTGCCCTCCCGCCGGTGGGAGCAGCGCGCAGAGCCGAGTGTCCCCCACAATTAGAAGCTTGGCATCTCCCCAGGGGGGACGTGGAAATTAAGCCCAACAGCCCAGCCTGTGGGTTCGAGGCCCAGGCCCTGAAGCCCAGCCTGTGGGTTTGAGGCCCAGGCTCTGAGGCCCAGCCTGGGGGTTCAAGATCACTGCTGGGTGTTCGAGGCCCAGGCTGTGGGTTTGAGGCCCAGGCTGGGGGTCAAGGCCCAGGCCCTGAGGCCCAGACTGGTGATTCAAGGCCCAGGCCTGGGAATTGAGGCCCAGGCCTGGGAACCAAAGGCCAATAGCACAGGAGGGGAAGTGGAGGCACAGGTCCACCAGGGACACCAAGGCCTCGATGGAAGGAGATACGGGGACAGGGCAGGTTGCTCCTGCAAGCTGGGCCCCTGCAGGGGTTGAAGGCGGTTTCGGGTTGCTGGTTGCTCTGTGATCTCGGGATATCTGTGGGTTTGTGTGGGGTGCTGGTGGCTGGGTGACCTCAGGGTGTGGGTTTGGGGATCTTTCCAGAAGCCCAGGGATGACACTGGGGTCTCCAGGGAGTTTGGAGTCAGGGATACCCCTCTCACCCCTCCTGGCTGACCTTTGCCCACTGACACCCCCCCCCCACACACACAGGGGTCACGGTGGGTCCAAGACACAAAATGAAGTTGGGCAAGAGGAGGAGGAGAAGGAGGCAGCCCGGCCTGGGCGTTTGGCTTGGGGCCCAGGGTGTGCGGTAAGGCGGGGGGGGGGGGTGGGAATCGGGGGCATCCATCTGTCTGTCTTTCTGTCTATGTGTCTGTCTACCTCTCTGCCTTTCTGTTTGACTGTCTGTGTCTGTCTGTCTGTCTGTCTGTGTCTGTCTGTCTCCCTCTCTGGCGGTGTGTCTGTCTGTCCACTTCTCGGTTAATGTGCCTGTCTCTCTCTATTTGTGTTCCCATCCATCTGGCTGTGTCTATGTGTCCGTCTGTCTGTCTCTGTCTGTCTGTCTTTGTGTATGTGTGTCCGTCTCCCTGTCTCCCTGTCTGTCTGCCTGTCTGTTTCCATCTGTCTGTCTCCATGTCTTTGTGTTTTCCTGTCTCCTTGTCTGTTTGCCTGTGTGCCTGTCTGTCTATGTGTCTGTCTGTCTATGTGTCTGTGTATTTGGGTGTCTGTCAGCCTCTGTGTCGATGTGTCCGTCTGTCTGTCTTGCCTGTCTGTCTATGTGTCCATCTCTTTGTCTCCCTCCCAGTCTGTCTGTACATCTCCCCATCTGTCTACATGTCTCTCTCCTTGCCTGTCTGTCCATCTGTCCCCATCTCCAGTTCCACCCCTCCCCCACTAGGTATCGGGGGTCCCTCACGCCTGGGATTTAGGGGGTTCCGAGGTGGAAGACAGGGTCATTTGGAGGTCTGTGAGTCCCAGGCCTTGAGTTCAAGGCCCAAGGTCCCAGCTTGAGGCCCAGGTCCACAGTTCCAGGCCCAGGTCCCCTACCCCAGTTCAAGACCCAGGCCCCCAGGATGAGGCTGAGGCCCCAAGTTCAAGGCCTCGGTCCCCAGTTCTAGGATGAGGACCCAGTTCCAAGCCCAGGCTCCCAGTTCAAGGCCCAGGCCCCCAGCTTGAGGCCCAAGCCCCCAGTTCAAGGCTCAGGCTCCTAGTTCTAGGTCTGGGGTACCAGTTTGAGGTCCAGGATCTGAGTTCAAAGTCCAGGGCCCAAGTTCAAGGCCCAGGTCCACAGTTCTAGGTTTAAGCCCCTAGTTCAAGGCCCAGACAAGGTCCAAATTTTGAGTTCAAGGCCCAGGCCCCCAGTTCAAGTCCCAAGCTTTGAGTTCAAGGCCCAGGCCACCAGTTCAAGACCCAGGCCCTCTGCCGAGCCAGCCGGAAGGAAAGAGGGAATCCTGATTGAGGGGGCAAGGATTAAAGCAAAAGAAAAATGCAAGACAAGAGAAAAAGGACAAGAGGCAAAAGATGGGTTTCAGGAGGTCTGCATCTCGAGATTGTAACTCAAGACTGCAGCCATGTTTTATTCTTAACTTCCAGCTTATATGCAGTTTGACAACCAGGACATAGCATAGGATTAACTAAGGTTTAAGAAAACAGGAAGGCCCTGAAATTGTTAAATAACAACAGGCAGTAAAACAAGATATGATTGAATGGTTTACATAAAAGAGACTCTTGTGGACATAATAAAAACATCTCAGGATTAGTACTGTCCTTCAAGTAAACCATGTCCTTGCATGTCCTTGAGATAACAACATAGCCAGAGGTTAGGATGAACTTTGTTGTTGGCTCCCTAAGCCATGACCTTGCTCGCCCTTGAGAGTATAGCCAGAAGTCATGGTGAATTTCCCTGTTGGCTCTCTACAAGGCCCCATGTTGAAGGCCCAAGCCCCCAGCTTGAGGCCCAGATCCGCTGTTCCAGGCCCAGGTTCCCATCCCAGTTCAAGGCCCAGGCCCCCAGTTTGAGGCTCAGGACCCAAGTTCAAGGCCCGGGTCCCCAGTTCTAGGCATAAGCCCCCAGTTCAAGGACCAGGACCCCAGTTCAAGGACCAAGTTGTGAGTTCGAGGCTCAGGCCACCAGTTTGAGGCCCAGGATCTGAGTTCAAGGCCCAAGTCCCCAGTTCAAGGCTCAGGCCCCCAGTTCAAGGCCCAGGTTCCAGTTGAAGGCTTAGGCCCACAGTTTGAGGTCCAGGCCTCCAGTTCAAGGTCCAGGCCCTCAGTTCAAGGCCCAGGCCCTGAGTTCTAGGCTCAGGCCACCAGTTCTGGGCCCAGATCACCAGTTTGAGGCCCAGGATGCGAGTGGCAGGCCCAGGCCTCCAGTTGAAGGCCCTGGCCCCTTATTCAAGGCCCGGGTCCCCAGTTCTAGGCTTATGCCCCCAGTTCTAGGCCGAGGCGCCCAATTTGAGGCCCAGACCCCCAGTTCCAGGCCCAGGCCTCAATTCAAGGCCCTGGTCCCCAGTTCTAGGCTTAAGCCCCCAGGTCAAAGCCCAGGACCCCACTTCAATGCCCAAGCATTGAGTTCGAAGCATAGGCCACCAGTTTGAGGCCCAGGATCCGAGTTCAAGGCCCAGGCCCCCAGTTGAAGGCCAGGCCCCTTGTTCAAGGCCCAGGTCTCCAGTTCTAGGCTTAAGCCCCCAGTTCTAGGCCTAGGCCCCCAGTTTGAGACCCAGACCCCCAGTTCCAGGCCTAGGCCCCCAGTTCAAGGCCTGGGTCCCCAGATCTAAGCTTAAGTCCCCAGTTCCAATCCCAGTTCCCGAGTTCCAGGCCCAGGCTGCCAGTTCTAGGCCCGGGTCCCCAGTTCTAGGCTTAAGCCCCCAGTTCAAGTCCAATGCCCCCAATTCAAGGACCAAGCTTTGAATTTGAGGCTCAGGCCCCCAGTTCTGGGCCCAGGCCACCAGTTTGAGGCCCAGAATCCGAGTTCAAGTTCCCGGCCCCCAGTTGAAGGCCCAGGCCCCGTGTTCAAGGCCCAGGTCCCTAGTTCAAGGCTCAGGCCCTGAGTTCCAGGCCCAGGGAGAATTTCAAGGCTCAGACCCCCAGTTCTGTGCCCAGGCCACCAGTTTTAGGCCCAGGCCCCTAGTTTGAGTTCCAAGCCTAAAGTTGAAGGCTTAGGCCCCGAGTTTGAGGCCCAGGCCACCAGTTAAGGCTTAGTCCCCAAGTTTGGGGCCCAGGCCCCCAGTTTGAGACCCAGGTCCCCAGTTCCAGTTCCAGGCTCTGAGTTCCAGGCCGAGGCACACAGTTCGAGGCTCAGGCCCCCAGTTGAAGGCCCAGGCCCCATTTTTTAGTCCCAAACATACATTTGAAGGCTTAGGTCCCCAGTTTGAGGCCCAGGCCCCCAGTTGAAGGCTTAGACCCCTAGTTTAAGGCCTAGTTCCCCAGTTCGATGCCCAGGCCCCCAGTTCAAGGTCCTGGCCCTAAGTTCAAGGCCCAGGCCCTGAGTTCCAGGCCCAGGGACAATTTCAAGGCTCAGACCCCCAGTTCTGGGCCCAGGCCACCAGTTTTAGGCCCAGGATCCGAGTTCAAGGCCCATGCCCCCAGTTGAAGGCCCAGGCCCCGTGTTTATGCCCAGGTCCCCAGTTCTAGGCTTAAGTCCCCAGTTCTAGTCCCAGGCCCCCAGTTTCAGGCCGTGGCTCCCAGTTCAAGGCTCAGGTCTCCAGGCCTAAGCTTAAGCCCCAGTTAATGGCTCAGGCCCTCAGTTCAAGGCCAAAGCTTTGAGTTCATGGCTCAAGCCACCAGTTTGAGGCCCAGGATCTGAGTTCAAGGCCCAGGCCCCCAGTTGAAGGCCCAGGCCCCCAGTCGAAGGCCCAGGCCCCTATTTCTAGGCGAAGACCCCCAATTCAAGGCTTAGGCTCACAGTGCAAGGCCCAGGCTCTGAGTTCAAGGCCCAGGCCCCCTGTTCAAGGCTCGAGCTGTGAGTTTGAGGCCAAGGCCTCTCTGGTACATTGAGACAGGGCCTGTGCCTGGTTCTCTCTCCCTCCCAAGCCATGGGACCTTCATGTCTGAGTTTGGCATGGGGCGTGTGAGCACTGTGGTCGGAGTCCACCCTCACCTCACGTCCCCAGTGGGTGTGGACCTGGTCCCTGGGAGTCAGCCAGGGCTGTGACAGAGGCCATGCCCTCCTCCTCCTCCTGTATTCCCCAGGAATGGGAAACAGAGGGAGGCTACAGGAGGGGAAGTTGAGGCAGAGGCCTGGGAAAGACTGCGATGGTGGCCATGGGTGCCCCGGCCTGCTGCTCCTGGTAGCCATGCTGTGCTGGGTGCAGCCCAGCGTGGGTGAGAGGGTTTTGGGGTGCTGGTCACTGGGAATCTCAGGGGGCTGGGGGATGGGGTGGGTCTCTTCACCCCCTCTCCCCTGCCTGGGTGACTCCTGACACCTGATCCCCAGACAGAGGTCACCCGGCCCTTGGGGGGAGAAGGACTCACACAAAAGGCAGGGTCCTGGAGCACGCTGCCCAGCCAGTCCTGGTAGGGGGGTGAGGGCGAGTCTGTCTGTCTCTCTGTCTGTCTCTCATCTGTCTGTCTGTGGTGTCTGTGTGTCTGTCTTTCTCCCTCCCTGTCTGTCTCTCTCCCTCCCTGTCTGTCTCCTTCCCTGTGTCCCTGTCTGTCTCCCTGTCTATCTGTCTGCCTGTCTATCTCCCTGTCCATCTCTCTCTCTCTGTCTCTCCTCTCTGTTTCTCTGTCTGCCTGTGTGTCTGTCTGTCTCTCTGTGTATCTGTCTGTCTCCCTGTCCATATCCCTATCTTGTTTTTCATCTGTGTGTATCCCTGTCTGTCTGTCTCTGTGTGTGTCTGTCTGTCTCTCCATATGTTTGTGTGTTTGTGTGTCTCTCTTTGTCAGATGGTTGATCTGTATCTGTGTGTCTGTATGTCTGTGTGTCTGTGTATGTGTCTGTCTGTCTGTGTCTGTCTGCCTGTCTGTCTGTGTCTGTTCATCTGTCTGTCTGTCTGTGTGCTTGTCTCTCTGTCCATCTGTCTGTATGTCTCTCATTTGTGTGTCTCCCTGTCTGTGTTTATGTTTGTCTGCCTCTGTTTCTCTCTTTATATTCCCCTGTCTTTGTCTATACCTTTGTCTGTTTGTCTGTTCCTCCATGTTCTTCTGTGTCTCTGTGTTTGTCCATCTGTCCCTCCATCTGACTGTGTCAGTCTTTTTGTGTTTCTGCATCTGCTTGTGTCTCTGTCTCCATGTATCATTCTCACCATGTTTGCCTACCTCCTCTGTCTGTGTGTTCTTGTCTGTCATCTGTCTCTCTGTCTACTTCACCCCCCCATCCGAGCTGACTTGTTTTCCTTAGTTTTTGGTGGTCTCAGGCCATTCCCTGATGGCCTCTCCCTCCTCTTCCCCTTCCTCTTCCTCCTTCCCTCCCCCACCACACCATCTACCCCCTACCCCAAACAGGCACAGGAGACTCTGACCTTGCCTATGCCCTCCATGACCCCAGGAAGCCCCTCCCCTTGAACCTCATGACTCCCTATCTGGATCACACCACAGGTGGAGGTCAGTGAGGCTGGAACCTGGGGGACCCCAGCTCATCCCAGCTGGGAAGGGAGGGAGGGAGGGAGGGAGGGAGAGAGAGAAGGAAGGAGGGAAAGAAAGAAGGAAGGAGGGAGGGAGGGAGGGAAGGAAGGAAAGAGGGAAGGAGGGGAGAAGGAAAGAAGGAACGAGGGAGGGAGGGAGGGAAGGAGGATGAGGATGGAGGGAAGGAGGGAAGGAGGGAGGAAGGGAAGATTGAGGTGGAAGGATGAGGATGATCTGGAGGCCTTGGGTATAGAGGTCAGAGTGTGGAGGCTAGGCTGAACCCCCCTTTTCTTCTGCCTACATGTGGAGATGGCGATGGAGGCCACAGCTCCAGAGCCACACATGGTAGTTGGTGAGGGGGATGGGGAGGCTGGAGATGGTGTGGAGTCCCAGGATGTGGAGGCCGGGTTGCCCCGTATCCTCTGCCCTAAGGTGGAGGTAGTGGTGGAAGCAACAGCTCCAGAAGCCCAGGAGGTACATCTGGGAGAGACTGGGTAGGGTGTGGAGGCTGAGCAGGTGGAATCTCAGGTTATGAAGGCTGGGCTGACCCCTGTATGGTCAGAGACTCCATGTCTGCAATTGCTAACCCAGTTAATAGGGAGGAGGCCAGGAAATGGAGGTCAGGGATTATGGGGAGGCTAGGATGTGGAAGCCCAGGGTATGGAGCCTGGGCTCGCCCCCATATTCTCTGCCCACAGGTCGAGGCAGTGATGGAGGCCAGGACACTGAAGACAAAAGCAGTAGGTAGAGGGGAGGCCGGGATGTGGAGGCTGGGTAGTGGAGGCTGGGGATGATGTGGAGGCCCTGGGTGTGGATGCTGAAGCTGACCCCTAACTTCCTCTGCACACAGGTGGAGGTGGTCGCACAGGCCCCATCTACACTTGCCCGCCTGGTAGATAGCAGGAGGCTGGGACGTGAAGGCCGGGAAGTGGAGGCCAGGATGTGGAAACTGGGCTGATCCTGTATCCTCTGACCCCAGGTGGAGCCAGTGAGGGATGCCAGGACTACATAAACAAAGGTGTTAGGCTTGGGGGGAGGCCGAGGATGGAGTAGAGGCCAGGAAGTGTAGGCCAGGGTTGGAATGAAGGTCATAAAGTGGAAGCCAGGGATGATGGGGAGGCTGGGATGTGAAGGCTGGTATGGGAGAGCTGGGTTGACCCCTGACTTCCTCTGCACACAGCTGGAGGCAGTCACCAAGGTCCTGTCTCCGCATGCCCATGGGGTACGTAGAGTGGGGGCTGAGGGTATGGAGGCCTAGATATGGAGGCCAGGATGTGGAGGCTGGTGCTGATCCCATATCTTCTGCCCACAGGTGGAAGTTGGAGTGGAGGCCGAGACTCTGGAGGCTCACAGGGTAGGTAAGGGGGAGGCCCAGGATGTAGAGGCCCAGGATACGGAGGCCCAGTATGTGGAGGATTGGGGTGTGGAGGCTGAGGTGACCCCATAACTTCTGCACACAGGTGGAGGTGATCATCAAGGCCCCATCTGCAATTTCCGGCCTAGTAGGTAGGGGGAGACTGAGATATGGAGGCCCAGGTATGGAGACTGAGGATATGGAGGCCCAGGGTATGGAGGCCCGGGCTGACCCCTTTGTCCTCTGCTCCAGGTGGAGGTGGCGGTGCAAGCAACAGCTCTGGAGGTTCAGGCAGTATGTACAGGGGAGGCCGGGTCAGGTGTGGAGGCCAGGAAGTGGAGGCACAGGATATGGAGGCCTGGGTTGACCCCTGTCTCCTCTGCCCATAGGGAAAGGCGGTGGTGGCAGAGGCCACGTCTCCACATGCCCATCTGATAGGTAGCGGAGGGAGGCTGAGGATGATGTGGAGGCTGGGGATATGGAGGCCCAGGGTGTATAAAGGCTCAGGTATGGAGGCCGGGCTGAACCCCGACTTCCTCTGTCCACAGATGGGGGTCTCCCTTCAGGCCCCATGTGACAAAGCCCAGCCTGTAGATAAAGGGGAGGAGGCCAGGATGTGGAGACCTGGGTATGGAGGCTGAGGATGTGGAGGCCGGGGATGTGGAGGCCAAGATATGGAGGCCCAGGGATGTGGAGGCCCGAGGCTGATGGCATTTCCTCTGTTTCTGGGTGGAGGCAGTGGTGGTGCCAGCAACAGCTTCAGAGGCTCAGGTTGGGGGAATGGCGGCCAGGATGTGGAGACACAGGGGCTGACCCTGTGTCGTCCAAACAGAGGTGAAGGCTGGGACTCCAAAGGCAAAGGTGGTAGAAATGGTATGGAGGCTAGGATGGGGAGGCTTGGGATGTAGAGGCCTGGCTGTGGAGGCTGGGATATGGAGGCTGAGATGTGGAGGCCTGGGATGTGAAGGCCGGGGTGACCCTCTGTTCCCGTCCTTGCCTCCAGGCAGACTTGTGGCCGAGATCGACACCCCCATCACCTCCATGGTGGTCCTGGCCTTGGCCGGCGTCAGCTTCTACTACTTCCAGGGAGACGCTACATGGTCAGGGTCGACACTACACGTGAGTTCCAGGAGGGAATGCAGGGTCAGGGGTCAGGTGTCAGGGATCACGTGGCATCCATGCTGACAACCTGAGCGTCCATAGAAGGCCGAGGGTGCAGGGCCTCAGGCTCACTGACAGCCTGTGCATCCATGGGGCAGGCCATTGAGGTGATGGACACCTCCCATGTCCACATGAGGCCGAGAGGCAGGGCCTGCATGTCACTGACAGCCCCTGAAGCCACCCAGTGGCAAGTGGGCAGGGCCTGAAGGTGACTGATAGCCTGTGCTTCCACACATGGACTGCTGGGCGGGGCCCCATGTAGATGGGCAGATCAGTCTCCCTGATCAGAAGTGGTCATGGCCTGGAACAGATACACCCCTTCTCCCCCCACCCTCCAATTTATCATTCGCTGGTAGGGGACAGGGCATCATGGTGATGGGAACTGGGGATGGAGGGGAAGTATCTTAGTAAACAGAAGTGGGCATGGCCTGAATAGTGATACACAGCCCTGTGCTTCCAGTAGTAGATGGGGCTTCCAGCCTCCCTCTGCTGATCCTTTTCCAGGAGGGGGCCGAAAGGGACTGGGCCTCAGGATAACTGACTCTCCCTCCTCGACCCTCCCCCTGTCTTCTGGTGCAGGACCTGATGCACAGCATTCCAAACCAATGGGAGGGCCTGGGTGCCACAACTTGATGGACAGAGTTGCATGCCAAAGGAGGCTCAGGCACCACCATCTTACTCATTTCAACCTCCAGATCCCTCCCCTTCCACCATCCCCCTATCTTCCTGTACACAGCCAGATTGACAGTTTCACAAGGCAATGGGACTTCTGGGCACTGCCATCTTCCCTCATTTAAACGCTCACTTCCTGGGTGGGCCTGGCAGGTGAGGATGATAGACAGCCCTGTGAGCCAATGGGAGGGCCTGGGCACCACCATCTTGCTCATTTAAAGTTCCAAACCTCCCTTTCCTCCATCACCCTGTTTTCCGGGGTGCGGTGGGTCAGGACCTGGTCCATGACGGACAGCTTCCTCAGCCAGTGAGAGGGCCTGGGGCACCTCCATCTCTCTCCTTCTTCCCTCCCCATGTCTTCCGGTGCAGGGCCTGATGGACACCGCTGAGCGCCAATGGGAGGCCCCGGCACTGCCATATTGCTCATTTCAACTTCCAGACCTCCACTTCATACTTCCCCCATGTCTTCCAGGGTGGGGGAGGAGGCGGGGCCTGGGCCTGTGACGGACTGCCTTCTCAGCCAGGGAGAGGGGCACAGGATGTAGGAGGGAAGATGGAAGCGTGTGGAGGTCCCCACTGTACCCCTCCTCATTTTGCCTCCTTGCTTTGACTCTATTCATCTTTTCCCCCTCCATTTTCACTAATTAATCATGAATTGGAGTTGGAAAAGTTGATGATAATTTTTGTCCTGGGATTTGGCCATTTCCGCGGGGATTCTGCTCATGCTCCGGGTTGATGGATTATGGCCATCAGGGGGCAGGCACAATGGGAACGGATTTGATCACGGGGTGGGGGTTGTGTGGTGGGCCAGGAAGGGGAAGGGGCTGCAGCAGGACTTCTGGGTCAGAGGTCACCACGCAGCTGCTGGCCCAGGTCCGACGGAGATCAGCTCTAGGAGCAGTGGAGGGCGGTGCTGCCACACCCCAGGGCCCCAGCACAGGAGTAGGGAGGAAGGGAAGCAACAGCCCAAGTTCTGGGGTTGAAGACTGGTGTGGCCAAGTGGAGCTTCCAGACGCTTCCACCTGCAGGGTGGGAGGAGGGAGCTGGGAATGCCTTCATCCATTCTTCCACCCATCTATCCAGCCTCCCTCCTACCCATCCATCCATCTATCCATTCATTCATCCACCTGTCCCTCCACCCATCCATCCATACAACATCTACTCACCCACGCACCCATCCTTCTATCCATCCATCTATCCATTTATCCATTCATTCATCCACCCATCCATCCTTCCACCCACCCATCCATCCACCCACCGACCCACCCATCCATCTACCACCCATCCATTCATCCAGCTTTCCACCTATCCATCCACCCTTCAACCAACCCACCCATTCATGCTTCCATCCATCATCCATCAACCCACCCTTTTATTCATCCACCCATCCATTTATCCACCCACCCATCCATTCACCCATCCACCCATCCACCCACCCATCCATCTATCCATTCATTCATCCACCCATCCATACCTGTCCCTCCACTCATTTCTCCATCCACCCATCCATCATTCATCTTTCTTTTTGGATGCCAGCTCACCTATGAAATCCCTTCCACATTCCCTCTTTGTGTCGGGTTGCCCCTCTCCTCTCACACCCCCACCCCGAACCCCTTTGTCCTCACCTGCCCATGGGTAACCCGGGTTTTACCTGAGGGTGCAGTTGACATAGCAGCCAAGATCCCCGATGCCCAGGTCGTTGGCCAGGATGAGCAGGATGTTGGGTCTGGAGGCAGGGTGGCCTGGTGCCCCCCACAGACAGGGAGGAGGAGGAGGAGGAAGAGCAGGCCCAGGGTGGGCGCCCTGCTGGGTGCAGATGGAAATGGAGGAGAAGGAAGTGATTAGATCAAGGAGGGCCAATGGGCCTTCCATGGACCTTCCTCAAGGGCACGTGAAGGTCAGCCAGGAAGCTTGGGTTGGGAGGAGGATCCCTACATATAGTATAGATATTATATATTATTATTCACTATAATTACATATTATTTATACAATTGTATTATATAGTATTATATAATTATTAACAGTTATATGTATTTTATGTATAACTGTTATATAGATTATTATTTATACAATTACATATCACCATATATACTATGAATACAATTATATATATGATTCTACATATTATATGTCATTTTTAATGTAATTACACATGTTTATTTAAATACTATGATTATATATTACACATATTATTAATATAGCTATATATTATTAATATAATTATATAGAACTGTACATTATTAATAAAATTATATATAACTATATATTGTTAATATGATTATACTTATTTTTATATGTAAGTATTATATATTATTAATACAATTATATGTAACTATATATTTTAATATCATAGTTATTAAAACTATAAATTATATGTTATTGTAATTATATAGTATAATTATATAATGCATATATTATATATTATTAATATAGTTGTATATTGTTATTAATATTATTATATATTATATTACATAATATAGTTATATTTACATTATACATAACTGTATTATACATATTAGTACAATTATATATAACTACATGTAATTAATATAGCTATATATTATTAATATAATTATATATAACTATACACTATTAATACAATTATACATAACTATACATGTTAATATAATTATACTTATTTTTATCTGTAACTATTATATATTACAAATACAATTATATGTAACTATTTTATTAATATGTTATTAAAACTAAATTATATATTATTATTGTAATTATATAATGTATATGTTATGTATTATAGTTTTATATTGTTATTAACATTATTATATATTATAGTGTATATTACTAATATAGTTATATTTATTTTTATATATAACTGTATTATACATATTAGTACAATTATATATAACTATATGTGATGAATACAATTACTTATGACTATGTACATTATTAATACAATTGTAGACTATATATAACTATCTATATGATATATGTAATTATTAATATAACTGTACATACAGAATTACAAGCCATGCCTGTCATTTCTATAACTTTGCTATTCTATATCCTATAATATGTAATAGGATATACAATATAGTATATAGTATAGTATATAGTAATATATCACATATACTTGTATTATATATCATATTTGTATTATATATAATATCTGTATTATACATCATGTTTGTGTTATATATAGAGAGATTGGATTAACATCGGTGTATATTTTCTATCTCATTTATATAATTTTCTATGTGATATTATATATGATAACATGGGTTTGCATTTTATATTATGTAGTGTATTATTTCAAAATACCTATTATGTTATCTATTACACATTATATAAAGTTACAGGATACCACATTTATATTTACAAATTATGTATTACATTGTAGAGCATATATTATATTACATTTATATGCTATGCCATATATTGCACAGTATATTACAAATTACATAACATACATTACCCAATGCATTATATATTACATTATATACATTTTATATTACATAATATATAAGATGTAATAGCAAATTACATTTTATATTATTTGTTGTATTATTCCACATTTATATTATATAATTAGAAAGTATATATTACAATACACATAGACTTATGTATTGTATTATGTCACATTTGTCTATTATATATTATATAATATATAATATAGTATATATTATGCTAAATATTATTGCATGTTAGATATTACATTAAGCATTATACATTATGTCATATCACATGTATAGTATACAGGATATAGTAGATTATTACATATTACATATTATATATTATCACTAGTTATCTATTATATTATGTGTGACATATTACATTAGGTTACAATTACATTATATAATTTTATATTATAAATTATTACATGTTATCTAATATATTATACATGATATATTACATCACAATTACATAATGTAATTTCATATGATATATTGTCACAAGTTATCTATTATATTATGTTTTCTATGTGACATTACATCCCATTTCTATGATATGTGGACTGGATTGACTTTGTAACTCGCAGGGAAATATGGGAGAATCCATCACCCATAGATTGTGACATACTCACCTGGGCCCTGAAGTAGAGTCTTCTGGGGGCGTGGCTTAGGTGGTGGGCAGGGCCAGACACCCCACATGGACCAATCAGAAGTGACTTGCAGCACTAGGTGGAAGGGGCCGGGCCTAATCCCAGGCTGACCATTCAGAAGCGACCTGGAACAAAGGGGTGGGACCAGGGGGTTTGTGCTAAGGACAGTCAGGCTGTGGGCCAATGGGAAGTGACAGACATGGCTAGAGGTGGGGCTGGCCCTTGTGTGAACCAATCAGAGAAGAACGAGGTGCTCACTGGAAGTGACAGCAGGGGGAGAGCTACTTGTTAGGTTCACTGGGAAGCAGGGAGGAGACACCAGGGGGAGTGGCCAACCTTGGGGGATGGGATGAAGCCTGTCGCCCGGATACCAAGTGGAAGTGACAGTCATTGGTGCAGAACTAAGCCTTTTGCCTGGATACTGAGCGAAGTGGCAGTCATGGGCGGGGGAGGCAGGACGTAACCTGTCTCCTGGATACCAAGAGGAAGAGGCCTACACTGGTTACCCTGACTGGGGACGTGTTGCCTGGAGACTCACAAGAGTGACATGGCTGGGAGCAGGACAAGTTCCATATCCTAGATACCCACCAGAAGTGGCCTGCCTGGGGCATTATATTATATATAATGACAATGGATAAATCCTAATATTTAATGTGATCAACATCATATAGTCATATAATATATAAACTACGGAATGTAGGATATGTCCTATAATATTATATATAAGATAGTATACTATAGTATTATTATGTCGCATAATGTTATTATGTAATGTAATGATATATAGAATATAATAGTACAATATATTATATTATGATGTATAATAGGATATATCATTGTAATATATGTAATATACATTATTATACATACTAGTACTATATAATATCATATGATGTATAATAGAATATATTATTGTAATATTATACATGATGTGATACATTATTATACATAATACATATATGATTCTATTATGGTGTATCATAGAATATATTATTGTAATATTATTCCAATTTGATACATTATCATACATCGTATCATAATATTGTATTATTTAATAGTATATATCATATTAATTATTCTGCAATACATTAATATCACATACATAATACAATACTATCATATGCAATTATAGAATTATCATATATCACATAATGTACTGTTTTACATTCCACAACATTTTTCTCTATAATTGTGTGTCACAGAATAGTATAATAAAATTTCATATTATATTATATGCAACATTAATTAATAACAATACAGAATGCACATTATACACTGTGTGACAGTATTACTACATTCTTTTACATACCAGAGAAGACAGTCATAGAACCCATTCTAATATCATATCATAATACATTATATTATGTAATAATATATAACATATTATATAATATATATTATATACGTATATATTATGCATATATTACATATATAGTATATGTGTGTATATATGATTATACCGAAATACAGACCTTTATGAATGATGTTCCCCAGGCCGTGGAAGGTTTTGTGAGGAAAGCAGAATAAACAAGAGGAACGAAAAGAAAAGAAGCACTATTCATTTCTTTATTTTTTCATTTATTTATTTACTATTTTATTTTAATGAGACGGCGAGACCATTTTCCTCTGGTTTCATGGTCCGCTTGGAAAGAGTAATAGATAAAATAATAATATTTAATAATAATAATGATAAAATAATAATCAAGAATGATAATAATCAAGAAAGATAATAATAATTATGATAATAATAAGTAATAATATCTGCCTCAAAAGTTTGGAATGTGACTTCTAGAAAGTTCCTGGGCTCTTTTTAATTTTTATTTATTTCATTATTAGTATTATCAGTTTTTATTTATTTCATTTTTATTTTATTGTTATTATCTATTTTATCATTATTATTCCATTATTGTTTTTAGTCTTATTTATTTCATTATTGTCATTTTATTCTTATTTATTTCATTATTATCATTTTTATTCGTTTTACTGTTATTATTAATTTGATTGTTTTACCTTCCCTCAGCGTGCCCCCTCCCCCCTGCAAGATGTGCAGGTGATTGCCATGGTGATGGAGGGGTGGGGACATCCCAGTCCCCTTTGGCAGTTGTCAGGCAATAGCATCCTGCTTAGCAGAGCTGGAGGCTGCTGAGGACATCTGGGTCCCATCACGTTGCCAGGCAATGCCTCCCAGGGAGCCATTGGGTGAGACAGCTAAGTGGTCTCAGCACTGGGGACCACGCAGGACTCTGCAGTCGGGGAGCAACCAGAAGACTGAGGAGGAAGACTGGGAGGATGGGGAGGAGGAGGCAGCAGAGGAGGAGGTTGGGGAGGAGGAGGAGGAGAATGGGAAGGATGGGGAGGAGGAGGAAGTCGGGGAGGAGGATGGGAGGATGATGAGGAGCAGGAGGATGGGGAGGCCTCGGAAGATAGGGTGGATATCGAGGAGTAGGAAGAGGATGGGCTGGAGGAGGCGGAGGAGGATGGGGCGGAGGTGGAGGATGAGGAGGAGAATGGGGAGGAGGAGGAAAATAAGAAGGAAGGGGACGGGAAGAAGGATGGGGAGAAGTAGGAGGAGTATGGGGAATAGGAAGAGAAAGAGGAGAAGAAGGAGTAGAAGGAGGACAGGGAGGAGAAGGAGGAAGACAGGGAAGAGGAGGATGGAGATGACAGGGAGGAGGAGGAGGAGATGAGGGAGGAGGAGATAAGGGAGTAGGAGGATGAGGACGAGGACAGGGAGGATGGGGATTTGGCAGCCAGGCAGAGCAGGCAGAATATCTGGACTTCATGGATGAGGATGGAAGTGGGATGCATCCTGAGGGAATCCCGGGGTGACCCCCACAACAAGAGATGTCTGGGTTGATGGGGTGCATCCTGCAGAAAATCTCAGGGTGACCCGCAGTAGGGATTCACATTGTGGGGTGCACCTTGTGGGGAATCTGAGGGTGACCCCCCAGAACCAGGGATGCCCGAGTCGATGGGGTGCATCCTGTGGGAAATCTCCGGGTGTCTCACATCAGGGATGCCAGGGTTGATGGGGTGTGTCTTGTGGGGAAACCCGTGGTGACCACTGGCATGGAAATCTTGCAGGAAATCTCCGGGATGCACATTGTGGAGTGGATCTTGTGGGGAATCCCAGGGTGACCCCCAGAACCAGGGATTCCTGGAGGCATGGCGTCCACCACCCACACCCTGACTGGCCTGCGCGCCACCCTGGCCAGGTTGCAGGCCAGGCACACCGCCCCAGCCTCCTCGCCGGCCTGCAGGCCCTGAAGCTTCAGACTGCCATTCATGCGCACCGACACCCAGCGGCCCTGGTACCCGGTACCCGGTGAGCAGCACCAGCTGCCCCAGCAGCAGCCACAGGACGAGGGAACGGGGCCACCTGACCATTGGACAGAGCAGCAACAGGCTGCGGCCCTCGCCCTGTGGGGCCTGGGACTCCACCACCAGGGCCGTCTCCATCCCTCCATGGGCTTGGGCCATGTCCATCACCGCCATGCTGGTCTCATCAAGGGCCTGGGCCTTATCCATGACCCCCATGTTGGTCTCTCCATGGCCCAGGGCCTTCTCCACCACCACAATGTTGGTCTTTCCAAGGGTCTGGGCCTTCTCCATCACCACCATGTTGGTCTCTCCATGTGCCTGCACCTTGTCCGTTACCACCATGGTTGCCTCAATCCCTCCATCCAGGATATGGGGAGGCACCAGCAGCACCTGGACATCCACCATGGCACGCCTTTCCCTGGCCACCAGGCAGGTGTAGCAGCCACCGTTGGTGCGCTGGACGCAGAGGATGGGCAGGCAGTCGTCGGGGTGGATGGAGTACTTGGAGGAGGACGGGGAGGATGGGGATGGCATCGGGTGGCAGGTCTGTGTCAGACAGGTGATGAGGGAGGGGTAGGGAGAGGAGGAGGACAAGGGGGAGGTGGAGGAGGACGAGCAGAGTAAGGGGCAGCACAGGGTGACGGGGTCACTGTAGGGGATGTGGATGGTGGCAGGGGGGTGTGGGGGGGAAAGAGGAGGAGAGGAGGAGGATAAAGGATGATGATGATGATGGTGATGATGATGATGATGATGCTGATGCTGAAGATGAGGATGAAGGAAAGTAGATGATGAAGGAGAAGATGATGATGATGAAGGAAGTGATGAAGGAAATGTTGATGATGATGATGAAGGAAATGATGATGATTGTGATGAAGGAAATGATGATGATGATGATGAAGGAAGTGATGAAGGAAATGATGATGTTGAAGGAAATGATGATGATTGTGATGAAGGAAATGATGATGATGATGAAGGAAATGATGATGATTGTGATGAAGGAAATGATGATGAAGAAGATGATGATAGTGATGATGATGATGAAGGAAATGATGATGGTGAAGATGATGAAGGAAATGATGATGATGACGATGATGAAGAAGATGATGATGATGAAGGAAATGATGCTGACGATGATCATGACGATGGTGATGAAGGAAATGATGATGAAGGAAAGGATGTTGAGGACAGATATGAAGACGGTGATGATGAAGATGGTGGTGATGAAGAAGATGATGAAGACGAAGATGGTGATGAAGAAGATGAAGATGAAGGTTGAGACGAAAATGAAGAGGATGAAGATAGTGATGATGATGAGGAGGAGGAAGACGATGAAGATGATGGTGATGATGATGATGATGATGATGATGGTGAAGATGATGATGATGAAGATGATGGAGGTGAAGATGGTGGTGATAATGGAGAGGAAGAGGAGGAGCTCATTCCACCTGGCCCAGTTGCACGCCTGGCAGGCGTATTCACTGGCCTCCCCATACCCCACACCCATCACCACCAATGTCCCGTTGGGCATCATGGCGGCCCTGGACCCCAGACCCCTGACCCACACCCTGGGGGTCACCCAGGTACCGTCGGGGAGATGCCAGAACACCTCGGGGGTCAGGAGGCTGCTGGCCACACAGTTCACATGGAGGAGGCCACTGGGGGCCACACGGAGGGGGAGAGGTGGATGGTGATGAGGAGGGTGAGAAGGAGGTTGGTGGGGGCACAGGGGGTCAGGGCAGCAGATTCTCGGAGCCGCCATGGCCACATCCACCCACAGCACTGCGTAGTCATTGCCCATGGCCTTGTGGGCCATCCATAGGCAGTCGTCGGCATCCTGTGCAGTCACCTGGCACACCTCCAGACTGCCACTGAGGAAGGCATGGATGTGGCCATAGGGGTTGAGAGGGGAGGGAGGGCAGGAGAGTCAGATGAATGGATAGATGGTTGGGTGGAGGGATGGATAGGTCGGTGGGTGGGTGGGTGGATGGATGGTTCGGTGGGTGGATGGATGGTTGGATGGGTGGATGGATGTGTGGGTGGTTTGATGGATGGATGGGTGGGTGGATGGGTGGATGGCTGGCTGGGTAGGTGGGTGGGTAGATAGTTAGATCATGGATGGGGGGTGGGTGGATGGATGGTTGGAGAGATGAATCGGTGGATGAGTGGAGGGTTGAGTGATTAGGAGGTTGGGTGGGTGGATGGGTGGGTGGGTGGATTGGTAAATGGAAGGGTGAGTCATTGGATGGGTGGGTGGGTGGATGGACACATCCCTCCATTTCTGCCACCCCACCCCACTTCTCACCTACTCACCTTCCCTCCAGGACACATTTGTCTGGCGTCCTTCACATCACCCCTGGCATTGGGTCACCCCACGCGTGGCAGCGCAGCCTCAGGTTCGCCTCATGTGTCACCCACATATGTGCCATGTGCCCGGCCTGCACCCTGAGCTGTTCCGCGTGGGGCTGGGTCCTGACATCCACTGTGACCATACTGCGGGCCATGCCCACGGTGTTGGCAGCCACACACTCATATTGCCCCACATGGTTCATGGAAGCCACCGCACAGACAGCGTGCGATTGGGGAAGACCAGGATGTCCCCAGCTATTGACATCTGGGAGCACTCAGGTGGGATCCGTTGGGGAGGACCCACTGGATGAACACTCGTAGGGCCATGGCCCACGTGGAGCGATGGATGAGGAGACCCAGCCCAGCCATGGCTGCCACTGTCCATTCCCTGGCTTTGTGGATCACGAGTGGCAGTCAGGTGACCCGCAGCCAGTCCTCCAGCCCCACACCGGCCTCTGCCACTCACCAGTAGACCCCACGGTCCTCGGGGGTGGCCAGCATGATGCTCAAGCTGTGGTTGACGTGCAGCCGGAAGCTCCCTTTGGCCAGCGGGGCCCAGTGCCACATGCAGCTGTTCAGAATCATCCACCACACAGGGACAAGGGGGGATGAGATGCACCGGGATACGCGGCACTCCAACATGACCATGTTCACTGCTGCCACTGTTACCTCACACCACGGCCATGCGGGGCCAGGGATGGCAGCTCTGTTGGGGTCTGTGATGCCCATGGCCTCCACGGCATTCATGGTGGTGTCTATGGCGTCCACAGCATCCCTAGTGTCCACGGACTCATCTGTGACACTTACTGTGTTGATCGTGGTGACCACGGCATCCTGGGCATCATCTGTGACTCATACGGTAACTATAGCCGTGTCTAATGTGTCCACAGTGTTACCTGTTACACCCACAGGTTCCACGAGGCCCATGGTGGTGTTCACAGCACCTCTGGCCTCCTCAGCATCATCTGTGACTCCTACGTTGTCCTTCGTGGCCTCCATGTTGTGTGCGGTGACTTCCACAGTCACATCTGTGACACCTACGGTGTCCAAAGAATCCATAGTGGTGTCTATGGTATCCTTGGCATCATCTGTGACTCCTATAGCATCCATGGTCATGTCTAAGGTGTCCATGGTGTTTACTAAGGTGTCCATGGCATTGTCTGTGACACCTATGGCATCCATGCTGATGTCTGTGACACAGCTTCCACGGGGTACATGGTCACACCCACAGCATCCGTGGTGTCCTCGGCATCATCTGTGACTCCTACGGCATCCTTGGTGGCAGCCATGTTGTGTGTGGTAGCATCCACGGTCATGTGTATGGCATCCACAGTGTCCACAGTGGTGTCAATTGTGTCCATGTCGTCCACGGTGGTGTCTATGGCATCTACGATGTCTGTGGCATTGTCTATGACACCAGCAGCATGCATGGTCATGTCTATGGTGTCTACCGTGTCTCTGGTGGTGTCTCTGGTGTCCATGGTGTCTATGGTGGTGTCCTTGATGTCATCCACCACTGTGTCCCCAGATGGGCACTGGGCCGCATGGGCCCAGGACTGGCTATGGTGGTTGGTGGCCATGCACTCATAGTCGCTGGCATCCTGGGCTCAGGCCCCGTGCAGGACAAGGGAGCCACCAGGGAGGATGGAGAGGCACAGGGAGCAGGCGTGAGGGGTCAGCACCTTGCATGCAGTGGGGGGGGGGGGTATGGACAGACGAACGGGAGGATGGATGGAGGGACGGACACACACTCATTGGGTGTCCACACGTCCATCCATCCACAGACTGACAGAGACACAGACAGAGACACACACAGACAGAAAGACACAGACACACAGACATGGACAGATAGAACAAGCGATATTCAGATAGACAGACACAGAGACAGAGACAGATGCAGACACAGACAGAGAGACAGACAGATAGATAGACACATGCTCGGACAGACAAACACACAGACAGACCGACTGACTGACTGAATGATAGACAGAAGGGCACAGAGACACAGACAGACAGACACAGACACAGAGACAGACAGACACAGAGGCACACAAACAGATCCATCATTAGACAGAGACACAGACAGACCCATAGACAGTCAGACAGATAGATCCAGAGATAGACAGACTATCAGACATTGAGACAGACATACAGATGACAGACACAGAAGTCCAGATAATGGATACACAGACAGGCAGATAGACAGATCAATCTTCAGGCTGACAGAGATACATGGAGTGATATAGAGACAGACAGACAGATCATCAGACAGAGACACAGACAGACACACAGATCGATCATCGAATAGACAGTGGGACAGACAGAGAGAGACATAGATATTGATAGGCAGACCCAGAGACATACAGACAGACACACAGCTGGACAGACAGATACAAACAGACAGACCGACGGACTGGCAGACAGAAGGGCACAGAGTTACAGAGGGACAGACAGACAGACAGACCTCAATATAGACATGCACATGGACAGATTGACCCTCAGACAGACAGCCGGACTGACAGACAGAAAGACAGAGAGACACAGACAAACACAGTGGCTGAGATTCAGACAGACCAACACAGAGACAGAGACAAAAGCAGACACACGCAGACAGACAAGACAGGCAGGCAGGCAGATAATTTGTGGGATAGACAGAGAGACAGGGAGGCAGACAGACAGACACAAATGGACATATACACAGATGGACCGACCAATGAACTGACTGACAAACACAGAGACACAGGCAGACACACAGACCAAGAGACAGACAAAGACAGACAGATCAATCAATGGATAGACAGAGACACAGGGAGGCAGATGGACAGATACACAGATGGACAGAGACACAGATGACAGATAGGCAGACAGACAGACAGACAGACAAATTGATCACCAGACTGACAGAGACTCATGCAGACAGACAGACACAGGGAGACAGTCAGACAAAGAGACAGACTGATGGACTGACTGACAGAAAGACATAGGGACACAGGCAAGACAGACAGACAGACACACGTACACACACATGGAGAAAGACACACACACAGAGAGACAGATTGGATGGACACAGAGACAGGGAGACAGACGCACAGGCAGACAGGCAGACAGACAGACACAGGCAGACAGACGGACAGACAGACAGGAAGACAGATCAGATGGACACAGAAACAGGGAGACAGACACACAAACAGAAAGACAGATAGGCAGACAGGGAGACAGACAGACAGAGACAGGAAGACAAATCAGACAGACTTAGAGACAAGGAGACACACACACAGACAGAAAGACAGACAGGGAGACAGACAATGGACAGGACAAACCCATCAGGAAGAGAGAGAGAGCCAGCCAGTAGAGCGAGGGATACTCCCCCCATTCCCCTGTCCTCTGACATCCCTCCTTTCCACCTTTCCCGGAAGGGAAGGGAGGGAAAAGGGTGTAAACTGAGGCACCCACTGTGTGTAGCCTGGTCCATTTCATGTGAGGCAAGGTGTGTCCAGCAGCTGTGTAGGGCAGGGTGACGTTGGCGTCCTTAGACACAGTCACGGCAGCCAGGGGCCGGGCCACGAGGCAGGACGTGTAGGGAAACTGAGACAGGGGACTGCCGCGGGTGAGGTCGTGCAGGGAGGCCCAGGAAAGCAAGGCCATGGAGGCCGCAGGTGTGGAGGCCAGAAGAATGGAAGTTTGAGAGGTCGAGGCTGGAGACAATGAGTCTGGGGGAATGGAGACCCAGATGTGAAGGCCAGGGGAATGGAGGCAGAGGAAATGGAAGCCAGAGATGTGGAGGTCGGAGGCGTGGAGGCCCCAGATAAGGAGGCTGGAATTGTAGAGGCAGATGGGGGAATGGAGGCTGGAGGAGTTTAGGCCATGGGCTTGGGGTCCCCAGATGTGGAGGCCATTCCCAGGAGCACCTGTGGGGACTCATTTCCTGGGCCTCACACAGGGGAAACTGAGTCAGACGACCCATCCTCCTCCTCCTCAAAGGCCAATGGCAACAGGGTGGTGGAGGCCATAGGGGTGGAGGCCAGAGTGGTGGAGCCCAAGTGGCAGCCTCGTACCGGGGCCAGAATGTCGGCGCACCACTCAGGCCGGAGCCCACAGGCCTCAAACCCACGATGGCCTCAGTTCCTCTGGGCCACCACCCTTGGTCCAAAGCCCCAGGTCTCCACCCTCAATCCTCTGTTCTGGGTCCCCATTCTGTGGGCCTCCACCCTTGATCATTCTCTAACCCAGGCCTCCACTTTTCCATCACAAGCCTCCAACCTCAATCTTCCTTCATCCCAGGCCTCCAACCTTGATCCTCCATTCCAGACCTCCATTCTGCAGGCCTCCACCCTCAATCCTCCTCTGTCCGGGGCCTCCACCATTGATCCTGTGTTCTGGGCATCCATTCTGTGGGCCTCCACCCTCGATCCTCCTCCATCCCGAGCCTCCACTTTTCCATCCCGGGCCTCTATCCTCGGTCCTCCTCCATCCCAGGCCTCCACCCTCGAACCTCTGTTCTGGGCCTCCATTCTGTGGGCCTCTACCTCTGATCATTCTCTGTCCTGGGCCTCCATCTTTCCACCCCACGCTTCTACTCTCAATCCTTCTCTGTCCCGGGCATGGTGCCTGGATCCTCCACCCCAGGTATCCCTTCTGTGGGCTTCCACCCTCGATCCTTCAGCCTGGGCATCCACTTTTCCATCCCAAGCCTCCACGCTCGATCCTCTGTCCTAGGCCTTCACTTGGTGGGCCTCCATGGCGACCTCCATGTCACGCCGGGCCTGGCCCACACGTTTGGCGCTCAAGCACGCATAGCACCCTCCATTCCCAGTGTGGATGTCCTCAATGGTCAGGGTCCCATCTGGTCCAACTGACGCATGGGAAGTGTTGGCCATGGTGGCCAGGATGTGGCCATTCCAAAGGATCGATGCCACGTGGGGGGCTGGGTCAGCCGGGCCACACAGGGCAGGCATAAGGTGAACCCGGCATCCACCATCTGGGCCTCCACCATCTGGGCCTTCACTTGGGCCTTCAGTTGGGGCTGAGGGAGGACATGGAGGCAGTGCGCACAGCGGACTGTGGCCAACCCTTTGCGGGTCACACAGTGAAACCAGCCCGAGTCTGAGGGGTGCGTGGCATGGAGGTGGAGGTGCTGGCCTCCGTCACAGAGTGCCACGCAGACTCCATAGACTGGACCTCTGTTGCCTGGGCCTCCAAGGGCCAGGCTTCCATGGCCTGGGCCTCCATTGTGTGGGTCTCCAAGAGCTGGGCCTCCACTGTGTGGGCCTGCACGGTCTGGGCCTCCAAGGATTGGGCCTCCAATGTCTGTGCCTCTGTGGTCTCAGACTTCGTGGTCTCTCCATGGGATGTGCCAAGGCTCTGTAGGCCACCGTCATGTGGTCCGGTTGTCCACCTGCATGTGTCTGAGTCTCAGTGGTGTGTGCCAAGGCTTCGTGCACTGTGTAGGCCGCATCCCGTCTTTTTGTCCATCTGTCCATGGGCATAAGTGATTTGGTGGGGTGTGCCAATTTCCTATGCCTTGTAGGCCACAGCCCATCTGTCTCTCCATCTGCACATGCATGCCCGTGCCCCAGTGTGGTGTGCCAAGCCTTTGTAGGCCACAGTCTGTCCCTCTATCCACCCGTCCATATGTGTCACAGTCATGGTAGGGTCAGTGGAGTTTGCAAATGCACAGTAGGCCACATCCTATCTGTCCATTCATCTGTCTGTGTGACCCCATGTCTCAGTGGAGTGTACCAAGGCTTTGTAGGCCTTGTAGGCCACATCCCATATGTGGCTCCTACCTGTAATCTTAGCTACTCAGGAGGCTGAGCTCTCTGAGCTGTAACTTAATCAGCAAGAAAACAGAGGATGCCACAGTTAATAAGCCACATCATAGGAATCTATTGTTGCCTTCACAGGCCTGTGGCTGCACATAGACTTCCCAAATTGTGCATCCCGAAGCACCTCAGAGTTAAGTCTTTTAAAGACAAATTTCACATCCTTTCTGGCAAGCAATGCTTTGTTTTAAAAGCATATACAGAAGCAAAACAGAGCCGTAAATGTAGACTTACTCCCCTAAATACTGGGAGGCTGGAACATTTTGGGGGAATTTTCTTTTTAAGAAGCTGCTGAGCAAACAACTTTTTGCTAAACCTGCTTGAGCAAACAACAGTTCTGGGGTCAGGCTTTTTCTCCTTGGGGGACAAAAAGGTGTTACTTCTGCAAGGCTTCAGGCCATAACCTACATCATAAGGACACTAGTTTGAAGCTAGTCCAGATAGTAAGTCAATGGGATTCTGATCTGCCATTCAGCAAAAAGCTAAAATCAGAGCTGGGGCACAAGTGGGAAAGTGCCAGCTTTGAGCAAAAAACACTAGGGGACAGTGGCCAGGCCCTGAATTCAATTGGCAGTGTTAGCCTGGCATGGACCTTTCCTCCCATTGGCCCACCAAGTGTCCTTTTGGAGCAGGCGGCTGATCCCCAGTTCCCCCCCTCCTCTCACCTTGAAGTAACATTCCATTTGGTCAGTCACCACCACAAATGTGAACAGCAGGCTCCCTTATCTACTACCCAGGCAGCTGCCACAAATCTTAACCCACTGTAACAAAATCCCCCATTCCCATGCCCCACATGAATCCCTGGACCTTAGCTTTGCTAGGATAAGAAATCCCCCCACACACACATAAACAAAAGCATCATTTCTCCCTCTCCCATGGGAGAGGTGGTTCTGTCAGCCCCTGCTGACAAGAAACTCATGTTGCTGTACCTGACTGTGTCCACGGGGCTTCTCAGATGGCTGTTTTCATTCAGTACTGGCACAAAGGAAAAGGAAAGAGGGAGGGAGGGAGGGAAGAAGGAAAGAAGGAAAGATGGAAGGAATGAGGAAGGAAGGAAGGAAGGAAGGGGATAAAGGAGAGAGGAAGAGGGAGAGAGAGAGAGAGAGAGAGAGAGAGAGAGAGAGAGAGAGAGAGAGAGAGAGAGGACAAAACTTGGTCTCATATGTATCATTGTGGTTCTATCTCTGACCTAGCCAAGATGTTGCTCCATTTAGAGACCTGGAGGAAAATAATGCTATTTGAAGGTCCTGGGAATGTCAAGGCTAACAGGTTTACAAATGCATTTCTATTCTTCTGAACAGAGAATGGATCTGTGCAGGAGTGTTGAGGATAGATAGAATGCATGTAGTCCTCCTCTGCAAACATCCTTTCTACTTCTGAGGTTCACTGGAGACCTCAGTAGTTACCACAGTTATAGAGTTGGCAAGACAAGAGAAATCCAATAACACCAATGCCATGAGAAATTAATCTAAATGTTAATACTGCCATATCCACAGAAAGAATGTCGGCACCTATTCAACTCTCCAAGCCTTGGCTTTCCCAACACCTTGGGCTCCACTTTCTCCAAGCTCCTCCTGTGCCCCCTCATTTGTGTGGTCAGTTACAACACTTGTAGGTCAGTTCTAAGGAAACTGAGGCATGTGTGCAGTGGAACACCTTGTGCCCTTGGCCTGGCCTTTGGGCAATAAGCTCCTACTTATGGCCTCATGCACACAGATTGCATCTCAGCCATATGCTTAATTTATGGGGTGGCAATTTGCACATTTGCAGAGCCCTTCCAAAAAAATTTAACAGATGGAATACTGGAAGGTCCAACTGCCCTAATGAGGGAACTTACATATTGATTTAGTGGAATTACATACTTGGTTTTCTCAATCTTCTCAGCCCAAAAATCTGTCCCAAAACATGGAAGCAAATATTCAACAGTACATGAAGAATGTTAAAAATGTACTGTATTAATGAAACAAAACAATAACTGAAACGTCTCTTAAGGAAAAGAAACATGGTTCAATAAATTACACACACACACACACACACACACACACACACACACACACACAGAGTCATGTAAGCCAGGGGTGGGGTTGGGAGAGATGGGGAGAATGATGGAAGGGGTGACATTGTTCAGGATGCCTTGTATTCATAAACTGACATGTTGAATTTAAAACCTCTATGTGATTACTTAAAGATAATTTAGAAATTATACAATTTTTTTTTTAAGTTGGGGAAGTTGACAGGTGATTGTGGCTCACTCCTCTAATCCTAGGTACTCAAGAGGTTGAGATGTAGGATCACAGTTAGAATACAGCCCAGGGAAGGAAAGTCATGAGACTTTCCAATAACCACTAATAGCTGAAAGTGGAGCTATGGTTCAAGTGACTGAGCACTAGCCTTTAGAGAAAATGTTTAAGGAGAGTGCCCAGGTCTGGAGTTTGAACCTAAGGACCAGTGCACACACACACACACACACACACACACTCTCTCTCTCTCTCTCTGTTGCTCTCTCTCTCAAAACGTTAATACATGTAAAACTTAATAATGCGAGAATAGATATGAGAATTATGAGTCATATTTTTCTTTCCTACCTCTTACCTTCTCTGATGTGTTGAGAGAGTGGACGAAGTCCTGTTTATTGTAGCCTTGGATTTCTGAGAAAAAGGTGATCATGGCAGACTGTTCACTCTACCTCTTACTGATTGCCAGCCTGCCTGTCTACCTGCCTACCTGCCTGTCATGATTACCCTTCTCTGAGAAATACCAGTCTACCATAAACAGAAAATGTTACAAATCATAGCTACTCTTATGTCATAATTGACATTATTGATCAATCAAACTGACTTCCCTTAAGCACAATTTATAAAGGATTTGGGGGCATGTGATACAAATTGTTAAAAATGTTTGCCTTCTCAGACATGTTGAGACAGTGGACCAAGTCCTGTTTATTGTAGCCTGGGATTTCCAAGAGACAGTGTCCATGACAAGATGTTGACTGTACCTCCTAATGTCTGCCTGCCAGCCTGCCTGCCTGCCTGCCAGCCTGTAATGAACACCTTTTTCTGAAAATTCCATGGCAACAATAAACAGAAAAATATCACATCAAAGCATGCCTACTATTATGTCATTATGGACATTAATTGCCGAAACAATCTAGCTGCCCTTAAGCACAAAATATAAAGCATTTTGGGGCATGTTGTACACATTATTAAAAATTCTTGGCTTCCCAGATGTGTTGAGACAGTGCACAAAGTTTTGTTTATTGTAGCCTGGGATTTCTGAGAGAAAGGTGATCATCACAAGATATTGACTGTACCTCATTATGCCTGCCAGCCGACCTGCCTGTCATGATCACCCTTCTTTCAGAAATCCCAGGCTACAATAAAAAATAATTTACAACAAATCATATCTATTATTGTGTCATAATTTACATTATTTGCTCAATCTATCTGTCCTTAAGCACAATATATAAAGTATTTGGTGACACATTGTATACATTATTAAAATGTCTTGCCTTCCCAGATGTGTTGGGACAGTGCTGAAATTCTTTTTCTTGTAGCCTGAGATTACTGAGAGAAGGGTGATTATGACAGGATGTTGACTGTACTTCCCATGCCTGCCTGCCTGCCTGTCAGTCATGATTACCTTCCTCTGATCAATCCCAGGCTACAAGAAACAGAAAAAATTTATAACCAAGCATAGCACTATTTTGACGTTATTTGCTCAACTGATCTTGATTCCCTTAAGTATAAAGTATAAAGTATTTGGGGCATGTTGTATACATTATTAAAATGCTTGCCTACTGATATTGCTCAGAAGGTAGAGGCAGCTGGAGGTACTATCCAACCATTTAGCTTAGAAAGTCAACTCCATTTCAGCTGTCCTTTCCCCCTAATTCCTGCTGCAGGATCCCCTGGCACTTGTCACAGGACCTGGCTGGGCTGGCAGGGGCTGAGGACTCTGATGGGTGTGCTGGCCACATGCAGTGTGAACTGGCCACATGCAGTGTGAACTTCAAGCATGACTTGCTCCCGCAGCATTTATGTGAACACCTCTCTGATTTGCCACACCACCGTGAGAGAAATTAGCTGAGTTCTGCACCCCTTCCTGGAATAGCTGTGCTCTTACCCTGTGGGCATTACTTTGGGACCTTCACACAGCAGCAGAGTCTGGGAAGAATGGTGCCTATCCTGTAAGCCACTCTCCTCCATCTCTGCCTTGTACTCCAGCTGGAGGCTGTGGCCTCCAATTGTGGCTGCCCAGAGGGAAAGGGATTCTCCTCTGACTCACAACTCTCTAGCCTTCTCAACCAGTCAAAGGAAAACTGGTCCAAGATTCTGCTAGAACTGTAGCTAGGCAGGAAGAAGCATGGAATGGCAGGCAGACTAGAAATTCAGACTCTCCTCACATGTTTCTGGGTGCCATCATCATCCCACTGAAATTCTGAGGATAAGCTGAAACTACTAAGTTGTGTGGGTAACCTGTGTCCCCTTCATGGAAGGAGAGGTCTGGGGTGATGTTCTTCAGGAGCTGGGTATGGTGGTACCATCCAAGGCATTGTTCTCAACTCCACATGCCTGGCATTCTATTTTAAGTTTTCTCTGACCAGGTAGATGCCGATGGCTTCATTGATGCTCTGTGCTGTATTGCTTGTTGAGTCTCAGCTGCATTCTACCCTATGTCACACATGACTGCTAAAATAATGGGTCCAGTTTGCTGGATAGTGGCTAATCAGGACACAGGCCACATACTCTATCAGCCAGGGGTGCTCCAGTATTTGTTCAACATTGGGCCTCTTACTGGATTCCACATTCAGAAGTGGGAAAGTAGGTCATGTCCCTTTGCATTTAGGTATAGTGGAGGGCTATACTTGGCCTCTATGACTAGGACCTGTATGTCAGCAAACTTCCTCCCCTCAAAGGGGAAATTTCGCTGTCCTCACATACTAAAGGATGCCCGAGTTCCAAATGTCCATTTTGTAGTCATCATAGAGTTTGTGTTGGAACATTTCTGGGGGTCAGAATATCAAGGCTCCACAAGTTCCCTTTATCAACTGGCCTGTGGTCGTCATGACACTCAGCCTAAAATCACTGACCTTGGCATTGTGTTTGGCTTCCAACAGGCTGTTGTTGGGCTGGAGGTCTCAGTGTGTAATTCCATTCTCGTGAAGGTAGTGCACAGCACTCACCATCTGGTTTTATGCTAAAACCAGCCTCCTGGTATTATGCTTGAATATGCGGCTGCAGAAGTATTTGCACATCTACCCCATGAGGTGTCCCCACGTGGCCGACTCCAGGATGAGATATAGTCTTTATCCTCCATCACCTCAAAAAAACGGATGATGTGTAGGTGACATATGCTCTTGACAATGACCACCTCATTTTCTATGTCATGGTTCTCCAGGTCTCTCTTCAGGAGAACATTCATGGCCAGTCTTGTGTCTGCGAATCAGTGATGGGCCACCTTCAGATATCCAACGCTACCATGGCCGAAGGTCTCCTTCAGTTGATACTGTCCGATGATGGTGATCTCCTCTTCCCTTTCTTAAGAATAATTAAAGGAAACTTTGTTGTATCTTGACATCTTTCCACTGGGATGGCAAGTAGTGAATGTCATAATTATCTCGAATGTTCTAAATGAAGATGACACAAGAAATTTTAACCAAAATGAGCTAAAGTAAGAAACAAACAAGTAAATAGAAACACCAGAATAATGAAAATACCCAAACCCAAACCACACCAACACAGCTCCCTCCCAACCCCCCACACAAATAATGCCTTATAGTCTTTCAGAGTTAGTCCAGCAGGTCACCAAGAAAAGCTCCCAGTGCTGTAACTGACAAAAGGGGAGGGAAGCTTACTATATACCCTACTGGGGATGGCTCACAATACCTGATGACATCAGGGAGCAAATGGACCAATCACAAGTGGGACCAGTGACATCAGTGAGGAATGGACCAATCAGGGCTCAGCATGCACCCACTGATAGGTATGCTCTTGAGCCTGGAGGACTGTTGCCAAGGAAGCCAGGTACCTGGATTGATGCAACTGCTTCCATGGCAGCCATGTGGGAAACATAAGAAGAGGACACTGGCCAATGGCCCCTAATCTTTGTAGTGTGGGGGTAAGGAGGGAAGGGTACCTTAGGTTTGCTCATGTGGCAAATATCACCCATTATACTCAATACTTTTACAGAAATAGCAACACTGTTGTTGTCCCATAGTATTATCTATATCTAATTACAAAGGAGCCGAGAGATGGAGACTTTGCAATGATTTCTTAATAACCTGAGGGGCAGAAGCCCCTCCCCAGATTAGCATGAGTGCCACGCCCCACTGCATAGAAAACAGGAAATCATGCCCCACTCTGTGGGTACCAGAACCTCCACCCCAGGACTGCTGGTGCAGGGAAGTGAAAAAAGGGGAGTACCTCTGGAGGAGAGGAGGAGAAAAGAGCAGGAAGAGAGAGGAGGAGAGTGAAGTGGAGCAGACTGGTATGAGACAAGAAAGAGCAGGGAGTGGAGGAGAACAGAGCAGGTCAGAGAAGAGTGGAGCAGTGAGCCATACTCTGCCTGCTGTAGGAACAGGGTGAGCCAAACCAGGCCAGCCGGAGGAGGGGGGGCGAACCCAAACTGGAGCCTTAGGCCTGAGGAGGATTCTTAGGCCTGAGACCTGAGGGAGAGTCCCAAGCCTTAGGCCTGAAGAGAAATCTTAGGCCTGAGGCCTGAGGGAGGATTCCAGAGCTCTGTGATGGCAGAGAAGCCTAAAGCCTGTGGGGGAGGCTTGAGGCTTAAAGTTTGAAGAGAGGCTAGGCCTACAGGAAAGAAGCCTGCTCCTCTGGACGTCTGGAGTTTTGGACATTTTGAGGCCTGGCGGCTGAGATGGTTAGAAATTAAGTTGCCGGTTCAGAGTTCAGGTTAAGACAGGTCTCAGGTCTGAGTTCTGGGTAACTATTCCAGGACAAGGTAATTGCAGGCAAGCATGAGGTGGAGGGTGGATCTGCTTCTGGGTTTTATATTGTAAATAAAATACCTTTGTAAATAAAGCTCCTTCAGACTTTAAGTGTGCCTCCGTGGTTTATTCTCACTCAGAATACAACAATTTGAATCAAATATTCTGTTTCTACCTGAGAAGGGAGAGCAGACATCCAAGATTAACTCATAGTTTTGTCCACATCTGCCATTCTAGTTTTAGTTTCTAGTTTGTACCATTTTCTATGCTTCTTTGTCCTGTTTTGGTTTTGATTAGCTTAATTATTTTTTCTCTTTTTTAAATTTAATTTTATTGTCAAGGTGACATATAGAGGGGTTACTTACATACATAAGGTAGTAAATATAATTCTTATCACACTTTTATCACCTCTTTCATTCTCCCATCTTCCCTCCTCTAAAATTCCCCCTTGCCCGAGATGTACAGTTAATTAATGACATATTTCCTTGTATCATTGTTGCTTTGGTTTGCCCTTTATCTTTTGTCTCACCATTTTGATGTTTTCTCTTCCCTTCTCTAATTCAGATAAACGTATACACAATAAACAGGGTACCAAAATCAAATAAAGTGACAACATGTAACTGAAGCTTATTCTACTTGAGAGGCCTTTTTTGTTCTTGCTGTTGAACTCTCTGTCTGTATGCTGTCTCTCAGCTGACCTTAAGATCAAGGCTAGCTCTCTACCACTAGAGCCACAGTACCACTTCTGGTTTTCTGGTGGTGTGAGCCACTGGTGCCCATTTTAGAGTTCTTTACAAGGAAAATAAATAATGGGTGGTCCAGTGATGGCTCATACCTGCAATTCTATCTACTCAAGAGGCTGGGATCTGAAAATCTCTTTTAAAGCCAGCCAGGGCATGAAAGTCCATGAGATGTTTCTCAGCAATTAATTATCAGAAAACTGCAAGTGGCCCTGTTGCCTCAAGAATGATAGGGCTACCCTCAAGCATAAATGCTGAGGGACAGTTCCAAGGCCCTGTGTTCCAGCCCTACATCTGACAAAACACAGTATTAAACATGGGCTGGACATAATAATGCCATAGTCACAAACACAGAAGGCAGAAGAGCCTGAGGCAAAAGGTTTGGGGAGTTGAGTCCAGCTTGGTCTGTATAATTATTTTCAGTCCAACTTACCATAGCAAGACTTAATTGCAAAAACTATACCAAAAAGTTCACTGACAAAACAATCTCAGAGAGTCATACTTCCATAACCATATTTTATTTTTTCAATTATTGTGACCTACTACATTATTCTTCCTCCTTTAAAAACTCTCCATAATTAGTTGCTCTCATTTATCACTGTTGGTTTATCCATGAGGGTTATTTCCACATCCAAACTTAAACTTTCCCTTGTAACACTAGTTCTTCTCATTCTCTCCCTTCCTACTTTCCTCTACTTACCCCTCTGTCTTCTTTTCCATCTCCTCCCATTCTTTTCTTTTCCTTTGTTACATTTTTCCTCTCTTTGTCTCTATCTTCCTTCTTTTTTGATATAGAAGAGGTTGATGTCACCAAGCTGAATTGGATTCATGGTCTTTCTGCCTCTGTGTTCTGAATGGCAGGGCTACAGGAGTATATGGCCATGACTGGCGTGGCCATTATCTTTTATCATAGAGTGCTCTCTCTATTTCCTAAAATCTTCACACAGATTACACTGTTTCACGTCCTAGATGTCTCTTAGACTATTTTCTCAATTTCCTTTCTTTTCTGTCCCATTCAGTAGCCCATAGCCTCAGGGCATTGCCAGCCAGTGCCAGGCATACCCAACACTGCCCAAGACCATGGGCACAGACCCATTCAGGCACTGGATATGACAGAGCATAGGTGAGGTGTAGATTGTTCCCACAATTCAGGACTGCAAGTCATTACCTGAGCAGGTCCCTTTAACAGAAAGTACTCTAGAAGAAAGTCCCAGGTCGAAACTGCACCAATTCTGACAATCACCTGCCTCAATTTTCAGATGTGGACAGATCTAGTCTTTGCATCTAATGAATAGAAAGGGACAGAAATGATGAAGTATCACTTCTGATATTAAGTTATAAATGGCTGTTACTCTCACTGTGACATCTCTCTATATCTCTATCTCTCTTTCACCCTTTGCTCCTGGTGAAACAACTGCATGTGTGAGCAGTCTATGGAAAACACCCCATGACAAGGAGATGCAGCTTCCAGATGATGGCTGGGGGACATGATCTGGGAAGCAGTCAAGTCTGGTGATGACCATGGCCCTAACAGAAAATTTCAGTTGTCTCCTGAGCTCCTTACTCACCCCACCCCCCTGCAAGCTTCTCCTTGACTACTAACCCCTAGAAACTGAGTGAGAATAGATGCTTGGTGTTCAACAATATTTGCTACACAGGCAAGACACTGAAATGGTGAGAAATATAAAACAGAGATCATGTGAGTCACCCTCTCTACATCAATGACTCATGGCCTACAGTTCAGTTGTAGTCTATAGATTATGAAATTCATTGTCTAGTTCCCAAATATGTGGGGCCTTGTTACTGAACTTACTTGCACCTCAGTTTACACTTATGTATGTACAATATGTATTTTATTAATTGTGAGTTTTGATGTGACAGCTTACGTTCAAGTATATTCATCTGAAAAAAGGCTTTAATAGTCCTTGGGGCAATGGAACACTTGAATTTTTAAAAATCAAGTGGACATCCCGTAGTTGTCAGAGAGGCTGATGAAATCTGCACAGTCAGGGCTAAGATGATTTATGCTGACTTGTGTAGTTCTGAAAGAGAATCTGGACCCTGTAGCTCTTGACATTAAGGTGGGCAATTCTGCCATCCAGCAGACTTTGAATCAACTTCAATTCAAAGCCTTCTGTAATTCAGTGAATCCTATTTAAAATGACAAGGGAAAACTGGAGGTGAGGGCTCTTGCCTGTAATCCCAGCTACTCAGGAATCTGAGATCTAAAGATCAGATCCTGGTTCACAGCTAACTCTATCTCCAATTAACTATGAGAATACTGGAAATTGAGCTGTGGCTCAAAGTGATAGAGAGCTAGCCCCATGACAACAAAAGACAATGGCCATGATTAGATAATTGATTAAAACACGAAACAGAAATACAATCCAGATCAGAGTGATAGTTCAATTGACATTCGAGTTGTCAAATGTCACAGAGGACTGAGGAAAATCTTTTAAGTTTAAACTCATTGGCTGTTAGAACTGAAAACAACATGAGACCTTCTACCTTCTTTTTCTCTTTGCAGCTCCTGGCTGTTGGCACTTGCCTTAAGGGTCATCTGGACATGATGACTTGAACTCAGATCACCTGAATGTCCTTCTCTCCTGGAGTCAAGCAGGATATTGCCTTTCATTACAGAAAAGATAAAAGGAACTTAATTCCAAGTTGTGAACACATCTTCCATTTAACCATTTGAGTCTAGAAGGAAGATGAACAGTTACCCATCAATTGTCTGAGAAACCCACAATCTGTACCACTTTTTCCCAATCCTCAATCCATCATTATTTTTCTTAGAGCCATCTGTGTTCCTGCCTTCAGTGATTTGTGAAACACACACTTACCTGGAAGAGTGCTTTGTGGAGTGCTACTGTAATTCCACTGACTTCTCTGACCAGTGGGGGACTTAGCCTCAGAACAGATATTCTGATGCCTTATTAGCAAACTAAAAGGCATATGTGAAAACATCTCCATTAAAGTCTCCTGTGTTTGTTGGCCAAAGGAAGCCACTGTTTTGAGACTCTCCCCGCCCTGTATAGAGCCTCCCTGGGGAGACTTGTTTGCCCAGCTGCTCCAGGGAAAGCTTTTTACAGTAAATAGGGAAGCCAATGGTCTAAGATAATTAGTCTTGAGGAAATAGTAGCTAGGTGATAGAGTTTTACCTTGATTGGTTTGATCCTTTGTAGTAGTGACACCCTTAGTTGTAGGGACTTCCTTTGTAAGTAGTGACATCCCCAACTTTGGTACTGATATGGATATCTTTCTCTATTAATTTTACTCTAGAAGTTTTTTGGTGGTTTTTTTTTTTTTTTTTTTTTTTTTTTTTTTGCCAGTCCTGGGCTTTGGACTCAGGGCCTGAGCACCGTCCCTGGCTTCTTCCTGCTCAAGGCTAGCACTCTGCCACCTGAGCCACAGCGCCCCCTCTGGCCGTTTTCTATATATGTGGTGCTGGGGAATTGAACCGAGAGCTTCATGTGTAGGAGGCAAGCACTCTTGCCACTAAGCCATACTACCAGCCCACTAGAAGTTTTGAATTGATTTCTAACCCAATATAAATCCTGGCCCTCCTAAAACAAAGTGCGCATTGGTCCACTCGCCTCTGCATCCCACATGTCCTGACTTTCGGCTGCAGTTACCCAGATATATATATATCTATATATATCTATATATACATATATACATATATATGTATATATGTATATATAGATATATGTATATATGTATATATATGTATATATGTATATATATGTATATATATGTATATATATATGTATTTAAGAAATAAAATAAAACATTAAAAATATCGCATGTGAAAACATATGAAAGCACAAAATATAAAATATAATCTGTACAGAATCTATGAAAATGCAATATATGAACGTATTGTGTCCTCAAAACCTGGAGCGGGTTACAATGTAATGCATGTGGAGTTGATAAAACACGATGAACCATATAACATATGTGAAAGCCTATGGAATGGAACATATGTGAGCATATATAAAATATAAATATAAAACATAAAATGTATAATTATAAAATATAAATATATATAAAGATAAATTATAAATATACATATAAAATGTATAAATATGAAATAAAAGTATATAAATATAAAATATAAATATGTATAAAATAGAAGTATATATAAATATAAAATATAAGTATAAATAAATATAAAATATAAGTATAAATAAATATAAAATATAAATATTACTATAAAATATAAGTATATATAAATATATGTAAATATAAAGCACAAGGTATATAAAATGTTAAAATATAGATGTACTAATATATTTTATCAAACTTTATATTTGTATACAGGATATTTTTATATATTCTGCCTATATTTAGTGATGGGATGGGGTCGGGACTCAGTTTCCCCAGCTGTGTGTCGGGGGGAGGACTTAGCAATCAGCACCCTCCCAGGCAGACGGACAAGCAGCCAGGCAGACCCCATAGATAGGCAGACAGACAGACACATACACATCTACAGGAAGATGGACAGACAGAGGTGTCGCACTAGGCCTGTCTACCCATCCGTCCATCCGTCTGACCCTCCACCTGTGTCTGTCTGCCTGACTGTCTGTCTGTCTTTGTGTCTGTCTGTGTCTACCTGCCTGTCTGTCTCTGTGTGTCTACCTGTGAGTCTGTCTCCTTGCCCATCTGTCTGTCCGTCTCTGTGTCTGTTTGTCTCTGTCTCCCTGTCTATCTGCCTGTCTACCTGTCCGTCTGCGTCCACTTGTCTGTCTTACAGTGTATCTGTCTGTCTGTTATCTGTTTACCTGTCTGTCTGCCCTGTCTGTGAGTCTGTCTGTCTGATCTCCTTGTCTTTCTCTGTGTCTGTCTTCCAATGTATGTGTCTGTCTCTGCGTCTGTCTCCCTATCTGCCTGTCTGTCTGTCTCATCTGTCTGTCTCTGTGTCCATCTGTCTATGTGTGTCTGACTTTCTGTTGCTATGTGTCTGTGTGTGTCTGGGCCTCCTCTCTACGTCTGTCTGTGTGTCTGTCTTCCAATGTATTTGTCTGTCAGTCTGCCTGTGAGTCTGTCTCCTTGTCTGTCTTCCTATCTATGCCTGTGTCTGTCTGTCTGTGTCTGTGTCTGTGTCCAATGTATGTGCCTCCCTGTCTGTCTCCTCGCTTGTCTATGTGTCTGTTTGTCTGTCTGTGTGTTTATCTGTCTGTCTCTGTGTCTCCCTGTCTATCTGTCGGCCGGTCTACCTGTCCGTCTATGTCCACTTGTCTGTCTTCCAGTGTACCTGTCTGTCTGTTGTCTGTGTACATGTCTGTCTGCCCTGACTGTCTGTATGTCTCTGCGTCTGTCTTCCAATGTATGTGACTGTCTATGCATCTGTCTCTCTGTCTGCCTGTCTGTCTCTGTGCCTGTCTTTGTCTACCTGTGAGTCTGTCTCCTTGTCTGTCTTCCTGTCTATACCTGTGTCTCTCTGTCTGTCTTTTTGTTGTCTAATGTATGTGTCTGTTTCCTCATCTGTCTGTCTCTGTCCGTCAGTCTATGTGTGTCTGTGAGTCTGTTGCTGTGTCTGTGTGTCTCTGGGCCTCCCTCTCTACACCTACTTGTCTGTGTGTCTGTCTTCCAATGAATGTGTCTGTCTGCCTGTCAGACTCTTTCATTGTCTGTCTTCCTGTCTATGCCTGTGTCTGTCTGTCTGCATCTGTCTGTCTGTGTCTGTGTTCCAATGTATGTGTCTGTCTGTCTCTCTCCTTGCCTATCTATGTGTCTGTCTATCTGTGTGTTGGCCTGCCTGTCTGTCCCTCAGCCTGTCTGTCTCAGTGTCTCTGGGCCTCCTCTCTGCATCTGCCTGTCTGTGAGTCTCAGTCTCTGTGGCTGTCTGTCCACCTATGTCTGTCTCTGTCTGTTTGTGTCTACCTGGGAGTCTGTCTTTCTGTCTCCTCATCTGTCTGTCTTCTGGTCTATGCCTGTGTCTGTGTGTCTTTCTTCCAATGTATGTGTCTATCTTTTCTGTCTGCCGTGTCTCCCTGTCTGTCTATCTCTGTCTTCCAATGTATGTGTCTGCCTGTCTGTCTTTCTGTGTCTGTGTCTTTCAGTATGTCTGTCTGTCTCTGTGTGTCTGTCTGTCTCCTTGTCTGTCTTCCAATGTATGTGTTTCTGTCTGTGTCTGTGTGTCTCTGCATCTGTCTTCCAATGTGTGTGTGTCTGTATTTCTGTGTGTCTGTCTACCTGTGAGTCTGTCTTCTTGTCTATCTGTCTGTCCCTGTGTCTCTCTACGTGCCTCTGGGCCTCCTCTCTGCACCTGCCTGTCTGTGAGTCTCTCTGCCGGTGTGTCTGTCTGTCCACCTGTCTGTCTTCCACTGCGTGTCTGTCTGTCTTTTCTATGTTGGTTTGTGAGTTTGTCTCCCTGCCTGTCTGTCTGTCTAGCTGTGAGTCTGTCTTTCTGTCTCCTTGTCTATTTGTCTGTCTACCTCTGAGTCTGTCTATGCCTATATGTGTGTATCTATGTGTAAGTCTCTGTGTCTGTCTGTCTGCCTGTCTGTCTCCATGTCTGTCTCTGTTTGTGTGTCTGTCTTCAATGTATGCAGGTCTGTCTTTTCTGTCTGCCTATGAGTCTGTCTCCCTGTCTGTCTGTGTCTAGCTGTGAGTTTGTCTGTCTCCTTGTCCACTGGTCTGTCTCTGAGTCTGTCTGTGTATATGTCTATGTGTCTGTTTGCCTGTAAGTCTGTCTGTCTCCTTGTCTATCTCTCTGTCGCCAGACATTTCATGACACGATGATCTCAGGGCCTGGAGAAATAAATAGATATAGAGGAGAAAAAAAAGGAAATGAGGACCACATTCAGCTGAGTTCTGGTTGTTTATTCTTCATGTTTTCCAAAGACTTCCAGAACTTTTCAACTCCTAGAAAATAAATAAAAAATTATGTCACAATATTAAAACCAATTACCAATAAATAAAAATATTATAAATGATAAACACTGTAGATGATGAATACTATAAATCTTAAGTAAATGATGAGTGTTATAATAAATAAATTATAAATAATTAAATACAAATATGTAAATGCCAATAAATACTATAAAGAGTAAACACTGTAAATGATAAATACTGTAAATCATAAGTAAATAATGAATAAGTATTATAATGTTATAAATAAATAAATACAAATATAAATAAAATATGAATCAGTAAATCACTAATAAGCAATAAATGATAAACTTTATAAATGATAAACACTTTAAATAATAACAAATATAAATTATAAGTAAATAAACAAATGACATAATAAATAACAAATATTATAAATGATAAGCATTATAAATGGTAAACACTATAAATGATAAATACTATAAATCATAAGTAACTGATAAATGTTAAAATACATAAGTTATACATAAATAAATACGAATGTAAATAGGATAGAAGTCAATAAAACTGTAATAAGCAAGGCCACGCCCCTGAGGAGCTCAGGGACAACAGGCCAGGTCCCCGCGAATTGCAGGGATGCCAGACCACGACCCCTGATGCCAGGCCACGCCCCCACGGAGCATACAGATGCCAGGCCACGACCCTGAGCAGCCAAGGAACTCCAAGCCACACTGAGGAGGAGCAAGGGGACACCAGGCCACACCCCTGAACAAAAGGCCACGCCCTCAACGAGCCAGGGAGACCAGGCCATGCTCCCGAGGTGCACAGGATGCCAGGCTACATTCCTGGATGGCAGATCACTCCCATGAATGACAGGTCACATCCCCAAGGAGCACAGGGATGCCAAGCCATGCCCCCACCCAAAATCATCACTTCTGCCAGGCCACGCCCCCAGTGACACCACTTCTGCCAACCAAGCCATGCCCCCAAGGCCTCCCCATGCCAGTCCACACCCACAAGCCCTCACATCAGGCAGGCCATGACCCCAAGGCTTCACTTCAACTAGGCCATGCCTCCAAGCCCTCAAACCAGCCAGGCCAGGTCTACAGCAACATAGCCTCCTCACTCCAGCCACGTCTTGGCCTCAAGAGCCACCCCTTGGTAGGCCACGCCCCAAGGCCTCACCTCTTACCAAGTCAAGCCCCCTGTACCCCACTTCCTACCAGGCCATGACCCCAAATCCTCAGGCAGGCCAGGCCACCCATGCCCCAACGACAGTCCAGCTCCATGGCCACGCCCACTGTGACACCACACCAGGCACACTATGCCCCCAGCACCTCCATTTTCTTAAGCCCCGCCCGCCACTTCACAGTGATGTTTCTGGGCCCCTCGACAAGCTTCAAGTCCCCTAGGCCCCACCCCCAGGTGCTAAGGCCCTGCTCCCTCAAGCACTCAAACCCTGGGCTTCCTGGTTTCTCGGCCCCAGCCCCGCAGCTTAAAGGCGCCTCACTCCAGCCCAGGAGCCCACCGCCAGGTATCCGGGGATAGGGAGGGGGCGTCGTCATGGAGGTGGCAACGTCCACTCCCTCTGTGGAAACCTGCTCCGCCAGCTCCCACCGCGACAGCTCTGGCTGCTTCACTTCCTGGCGTCATCACAGTGAACGGAATGACACTTGTGGCGTCATCAGGCGGTGACCATCCCGCTCCACACCAGCCTGCTGCGCATGGGCCAGCAGGGCTGGGGATGCCACACATCCAAGGAGGCTTCACTGCGCATGCACAGCAGGAGTGGACCAGGTGTCACTGCACATGCGCAGCAAGCTGGACCGCCACGTGGGAGCTTCTGGGCGCCAGTGCAAATGTGCAACAGCCTACACTGCGGAGCAGGGAGTTACCAGGTGTTAGTGCACCATGACAGGCTGCAGTGTGAAGCAGGGAGCCTCCAGGTGCCACTGAAGGTAGTCAGCACGCTGGACCGCCCAGCAGGGAGGCACCAGGCAAACTGCAGGTGTGCAGCAGGTTGGACTGCTGAGCAGAGGGGGACCAGGCACCATTGCGCATGTGCAACAGTTTGAGCCTCCGGGCGGAGGGCCACCAGATGTTTCTGGGCAGGCTCAGCAGGCTGGACTGCCTAGTAGGGAGCCTCTGGGCTCCAGTGCGCTCGCGAAACAGGGCAGGGGATTGATTACCCACAATTCTGGGTGGTGACATCATTGTTCTCCGTCCTGTGGGTCGTCCTTTCTACGTAATTTATAACCGTAATTATTCGTAATTGTGATTTATACTAATTTATAATTATTAATAATTTATTTATAATTATATAATTTATATAAAATGTTTGGTTATAATTATATATAATATATCATTATAATTATTCATAATCATTATAATTATTAATTATTTATGTATAATTTGTAATTACTGTAATTACAAGTCATGTATAATTTATAATGATTGTAATTATTTATAATCAAAATATAATGTAGGATTATAATTATTTATAATTTATCTGTAACATAATTATTTGTCATCATAATGATTATTGATAATTCATGATCAGTTATAATTTGCATATAATTTCTAATGGGTATAATCATAATTACTCATCAATATACATAATTTATGATGATCATTATTTTTGGTGTGTATATAATTTATGGTCATTTATCATTATGATGTGTATATATTGAACAATTACAATTATATATAATTTAAATGTCATTTAGAATCATGATTATAATTATTAATAATTTACAAATTATACATAATTTATAATCATAATTATTTATAATTAATGTACAATTTTCTTATAGTGATTCATAATATATCCTTGAAATGATTTATAGTTCTAATTAAGAATGTATAATTATTTGTAATTTATATATAATTTGTAATTATTTATTGTTATTCTAAGTATAATTTATTAGTAATGTATAATTATGTATCTGTTAATGTGATTTATATTTATAATTATTTATAATTTAAAACATTATTATAATTTATCTAATTTATGATTACAATTATTTATAATGTTTATGTAATTTAGAATTATAATTCTTTAAACTTATACTTATTTGCTTTCTGATTATTTATTATTGTCAATACTAATAATTAATTATAGTTATGTACAATTTCTATATTACATATTTGTTATAATTATTGTATTTATAAATTATATATAATTTATTATTGTTATAATTATGTATACTGTATATATGTTATCTATATTGTAATTTTCCTAAATATATTATTAGTATAATTATTATGCCCTGTGATGGATGAGGCATCATTTGGTTCAGTATCTTTTATTTTTAATTATACATATCTTATGATGTACATCATCTATTATTCTTTATATGTATATATAGATTCTGTCCCACGTTGCATGTGGTATATTATGTATTTATGTGCATCTTACTTTCATATATTTTATATGTGATATCTCTTATTTGTATGTCATTTCATGTCTATTACATATATTATCATATGTAATAAATTTGTATCTCTTTTTATACCTATTACATATATATTATCACACATAGTATATAAGAATTATAAATCATTGATAATTTATATAAAATTCATGATTATTACAATTATTTATAATTTGCATGTAATTAATAATTCTATTTTTTATAATTTTAATGTAAGTTAGATTACCCTATTATTATTATTGTATAATATTTCCCTTTTCTTTTTGTTTCCTCTTTTCTCCATGAGTTGGTCATCAAACCCTGATGGTGTCCATTTCCCACCATTTGCATTGATCTATTGATTGGATTCAGATATCGATACCCATGGACAGGAGGATTTTCTCTCTCCCTCTTCATTGGAATTCATATTACAATTGTTGATGAAAAGCGAGATGATTGGGATTGTAATCATCACACAGGATGACGGATGGAAATTAACATTTATTTTCTTTTTTAATTTAAGTTTTGTCCCTCAGGAAATATTGGAAAAATATGGTTGGGTAAAAACGTAAAGTCCACGTGTCCATAAGAATCAATCACTATAAATAAATGAAATAAACAAATGATGCAATCTTCAGATCTGGCCCTATAGCAACCTTAAAGCTGATGGAGCAGGAAGCACACACTGTAAGTCAAACTCTGCAGTGGCCTTGTGGAGTTATGCTTCTTTTCTCTGTGTTAGAAGCAGAATTCAGGCTTCCTAGACCCTAGTATTCCAACCCTACTCCAGAGTTTGGAAAGAAAAAGCAGAGTCAACCAATAATAACTAAAAGAAAATACAAACATGAAGCAAAAAGAAACAACTGATTTCATCCTAATATTTTATTTTGGAATTTCTCCAAAAGAGAATACTGAAAAGCTAACCAGGGATGGAGGTGCCGCCATTTTTGCTGCCTGGATGCAGAGCGAGAGGGAGAGAGAGTGGGAGGCGCAATCCGCTTCCATCCTTCCCGCAGACCCTGCCAGAGCCGCTGCCGCTATGGATGATCGGGAAGCTCTGGTGTACCAGGCAAAGCTGGCTGAGCAGGCTGAGCGATACGACGAAATGGTGGAATCAATGAAGAAAGTAGCAGGAATGGAAGTGGAGCTGACAATTGAAGAAAGAAATCTCCTATCTGTTGCGTACAAAAATGTGATTGGAGCTAGAAGAGCCTCCTAGAGAATAATTAGCAGCATCGAACAGAAAGAAGAAAACAAGGGAGGAGAAAACAAACTAAAAATGATTCAGGAATATTGGCAAATGGTTGAGACTGAACTAAAGTTAATCTGTTGTGACATTCTGGATGTACTGGACAAACACCTCATTCCAGCAGCTAACACTGGCGAGTCCAATGTTTTCTACTATAAAATGAAAGGGGACTACCACAGGTATCTGGCTGAATTTGCCACAGGAAATGACAGGAAGGAGGCTGCAGAAAACAGCCTAGTGGCTTATAAAGCTGCTAGTGATATTGCAATGACAGAACTTCCACCAACGCATCCAATTCGTTTAGGTCTTGCTCTCAACTTTTCCGTATTCTACTATGAAATTCTTAATTCTCCTGACAGGGCCTTCAGGTTGGCAAAAGCAGCTTTTGATGATGCAATTGCAGATCTGGATACTCTGAGTGAAGAAAGCTATAAGGACTCTCCACTTATCATGCAGTTGTTACGTGATAATCTGACACTATGGACTTCAGACATGAAGGGACAATGAAGAGCAGAATAAGGAAGCGCTGCAGGATGTGGTAGATGAAAATCAGTGAGACAGAAAAGCCAACAAGAGAAACCATCTCTGACTACCCCAGTCCTCCCCACCCCTTCCCTTGGAAAGTCCCCATTTTCACTGAGAACCACAAAATCTGACTTTCACATTTCAGAATTTAGGTTCCTGCCCTGTTGGTTGTTTTTTGTTTTTTTGTTTCTTTTGGCGTTTTTTTTTTTTTTGTTTTGTTTTGTTTTTTAAACAGTTTTCAAAAGTTCTTAAAGGCAAGAGTGAATTTCTCTGGATTTTACTGGTCCCAGCCTTTAGGTTCTTTAAGACACTAACAGGACTGTGTAGAGGGTTTTTCAGCATTACTGTATTGTCTCCATGCCAGATGTGGCAAGATCATTAGAAATGGAGATTACATTTGAGAGCCATTAGACTCCTAGGTGATGCATCTTAAAAAAGAGATTGATCACACTAAAGAGCATATGTGAATCATTTTTCATTTTTCTAATTGTTTAAATCAAATTTTATACCAATGTTTAAATTTAATTGGGTGTTAACTTGAAGTGGTTAAAGATTGCTTGGGGGGGAGTTTGTTGCAATGGTTTTGCTGTAAAAAGTGTTTCAAACTCTGCTGAAGTGTTGGCTGAAAAGTGAGTGCTGGTAACAGTTCACCAATCTGTGGCTGCTCATTCTTGCCTACTTTTTCTCATGGGTAGGCAGAATCAATATAGTGAAAATGGCCATACTGCCTAAAATGTTATACAAATTCAATTCAATCACCGTCAATATCCCAGCTACATTCTTCACTAGAATAGAGAGATCAACCCATAAGTGCATATGGAACAGCAAAAGACCTAGAATAGCCGAAACATTTCTAGGCAAAAGAAGCAGTGCAGGAGGTATCACAATACCATATTTCAAGCTCTATTATCATAACAAAAACAGCCTGGTATTGGTATAAAAACAGAACTGAAGACCAATTGAATAGAATCGAATACCCAGAAATAAAGCCACATTCTTACAATGAGCTGATATTGGACAAAGGAGTTAGACATTCAATGGGAAAAACATAACCTCTTCAACTCCTGGTGCTGGGAAAACTGTGCAGCCACATGTAGAAAACTCAAAGTAGACCCTAGCCTATCACCATGCACCAAGATCAACTCAAAATGGATCAAGGACCTCAACATCAGACTGGAATTTCTGAAACTACTGAAGGACAGAGTAGGAAAGATGCCAGAACTTATAGGCACAGGACAGATCTTCCTGAATATAGTCCCAGGGGCATAACAGATAGGGGAGAGCCTCGACAAATGGGACTACTACAAAAACCGTTTCTGCACAGCTAAAGACATAGCCACCAAACTAGAAAGGCAGCCAACCATATGAGAAAACATCTTCACCAACAAAGCAACAGAAAAAGGCCTAATATCCATCATCTACAGAGAACTCTAAAAACTAACCCCCTCCAAGCCCAGTAAACTAATTATTAAATGGGCAAAGGAGCTAAAGAGAGACTTCACAGGAGAAGAGATAAAAATGGCAAAGAAACATATGAGCAAATGTTCAACATCCCCGGCAATGAAAGAAATGCGAATAAAAACAGCCCTGAGCTACCACCTCACTCCAGTTAGAATGGCCTATACTCTGAACTCAGGCAACAACAAATGCTGGAGGGGATGCAGGGAAAGAGGAACCCTTCTCCAATGTTGGTGGGAGTGCAAATTAGTACAACCACTTTGGAGAACAGTATGGAGGTTCCTCAAAAAGCTCAACATAGACCTTCCCTATGACCCATCCATACCACTCATAGGCATCTATCCTAAACAACACATCTCAGGATATCAAAAAAAATCTGCACATCCATGTTTATCCATGTTTATCGCTGCACAAGTCACAATAGCCAAAATATGCAAACAACCCAGATGCCCCTGTACAGATGAATGGATCTAAAAAATGTGGTACCTATACACAATGGAATACTACATAGCGATTAGAAATGATAAAATATTGGTATTCACAGGGAAATGCTTAGAAGTTGAACAAATAATGTTGAATGAGACAAGCCTAGAACACAGAGAACAAAGGGGCATGGTCTCCTTGAAATATGACTGCTAAGGTGGGGGTGGGGGGACATTAGAGACCAATTCTGTGAAACAATATCTTCTTGTCAAATGGTATTTCCACAGGTTTGGGATAGCGACCTTACATTATGTATCTAAAACCAAACAACTACTAAACAGAAAAAGGTCTAAAATAGACCTCTCGGTGAATCACAGTAGCTCAACAGCTATGTATATATGATGATATAAGACAAGGATAAGCAAACTCTATTGTTGACATTATGTTTAAAGTTCTAGGTGAATTTCCTTTGGCGTATGCCACATGGCTACTGTATATGTTTTTGGTACATTAGGTATTGTATGGGTATTGTATATATCCCTACCTGATCTAGGGAAGGTAAGAAAAACGAGGGTGTAAGATATCACAAGAAATGTTCACACTGCCCCATTATGTAACTCTTCCCCTTTTGCACAACTTGTCAATAAAATTTAATAAATAAATAAATAAATAAATAATTGTAATGAAGGGATTTTTAAATGTTGTTGGGAAACCTAAATTCAGCATTAGAGGTATTAAATCCCAGAGTCAAGATACGTAAGAAATCAGGAGTTTTATTGATCTTTTCAATAGCAAAAGTTAAGGCCAAAACACACTTGTAGATCTTGAAGGTAAACCTGTGTAATGAGCCCAGAAATTTCAAAGTATTTCAAATCTTATTATTTTGCTGGATTGAATCCTTGCTTCTCTGCCAAGGAATATGTTAAAAAAAAATTACCCTCAATTGGGATGGAAGATGTTTGTACTGTATTAAGCTTGCATATAAGATTATATAAGGATATGAAGGTAATTTGCTACGAATGAGATACAGAAACTTACTTGTACCAATAACCAGAGTTTGTTTATTCCTTGCTACCTCAGGCACCACAGCAAAATCCTCTCGTCCATTACAGATGGAATAGGCTTTCATGAGACACCATATATATATATATATATATATATATATATATATATGTATATATATCACCATATGATTTTTTAATTTTATCATGGTATTGATACAGAGAGGGATTACAGTCACCTGCTTCAGGTAATGAATAATGAGTACAATTCTTTTTAACCATGTCTTCTCTTCTGTGATTCTCTCATTATTTTTCCCTCCTGTCCCCACCCACAAGATATAACAGTTCATTTTCCACATAGTGTCTCGTGAGTAGCATTGTTGTACTTTATCAACCTTCTTTGACTTTTTTTGTAAACTCAATCCCACCCCCATACAACCAAACAAGAATAAAGGAAAAGAAAATGAAAATAACGACAATGACAACTAAAAATGTCTCTTGTCTCCTTTACTTGGAGTTCATTGCATAGAGTATTATTTTATATGATCATCTACACATAGCTATTATTCCATTGTTAAACATTCTTATGCAAATATTCCGTTGGCTTCAGTGTGTAATGTCTAGAGTCCAATATAATTACCAGAGAAACCAAACATCCTGTTTTCTTTATCTTGGAGTATCGAGCTCCACCTCTGTGAAAAACTTTTGTATTTTAAGTCAGAGTTTATGTCATGTGGTTATGTGGCAGGTCAGGCTAACCAAAAAATCTTCAATTGAAGAGCATATTTCAGAAGCATACTGTAATTAAAGCAAGATTCTATAGGAAGCTCTGCTCACATACCCAATATATTGAACAGCTCATCCTGCAATATCAACCAGAACAAGAGCTCAAATATCAGATGAGGGAATCTTACTTTTATTTTATTTTATTTTTTAAATTTAATTTTATTCTAAAGGTAATGTACAAAGGAGTTACAGTTAAATATGTAAGGTCATGAGTAAATTTCCTGTCAAATTTGTTACCCCTTCTCTCATTTCTCTCCCACTTTCCCTCCCGCTCAGCCTTCCTCCCAAACTTGTGCAGTTCATCTCCAACATAATGTCTTATTCCTGGGAGTGTGGCTTAGGGGTAGAGGGCTTGCGTAAGACGCATGAAGCCCTGGGTTTGATTCCTCAATACCACATACACAGGAAAGCCAGAAGTGGCACATGTGGTAGAGTGCCATTCGTGAGCAAAAGAAGCACAGGGACAGTGTGCAGGCCCTGAGTTCAAGTCCCAGAACTGGCAAAAATTGGAATTTTATTTTTATTTATATAACAAAAAAAGGGATGCATCGAGCATTGAGTACCTTCATGGAGAGAGGCACCTAAAATATGGGTGATGAGGAGAGAATTGTATGTAAGCTTTACATTGAAATTCAAGTTCCAAGACCAACATCATAAAATGTAGTGATTACTACTATCTTTTGAACATATTTAGATTGAGAAACTGGAAAGAAGGGAACATAGGGGACGATAGAGGATGAAAGTACCTTTGTTTCTTCCTGCCATGTCTGTGAGTGTGAGGGTGTGTATGTGTGTGTGTGAGTGTGTGCGGGCGCACATATGCATATGTGTGTACACACACATTCTGAAGAAATTCATATGAAATCAACACCTCATTATTCAAAAAAGGATGGAGGCAAGATGGAAATCCAAATGAGGGACAAAGTTGTTCAAGAAAAGTATTTGTATATATGAAATTTCACAATGGAAGCTTATCATGTTAGTTATGTCTTCTAAGAAGTAAAGCGTGAGCTTGAAGAAAATCTAAGTGAACATACACAAACTAAGCAGTAACCTGAAAGTGACAACGAAGATATATTGAAAATATTTTGCCAAAGTTGGCAACAGTGTTACAAAAAGCAAATATTAGCATTTGAGAGATTCTGTAGATGTTTATGAAAGCCAAAACATAGAAATGCTTGTTCTTACATGTAATGACAAAATTTAAAGTTCCTAATGTAGACAGTAATGCAAATAAGATATCTAAAGGCAATATATGTATATAGAGAGCACATATATATGTATATACATATACATACATCTACAACAAGTTATTCCCACACAAACACAATCAAAAGAATATATCTCACCAGGGCTGGGGATATGGCCCAGTGGCAAGAGAGCTTGTCTCGTATACATGAGGCCCTGGGTTCGATTCCCCAGCACCACATATACAGAAAACGGCCACAAGTGGCGCTGTGGCTCAAGTGGCAGAGTGCTAGCCTTGAGCTAAAGGAAGCCAGGAACAGTGCTCAGGCCCTGAGTCCAAGGCCCAGGACTGGCCAAAAAAAAAAAAAAAAAAAAAAAAAAAAAAAGAATATATCTCACCAGACCTGTTCTACAAAAAATACTAAAATATTCTGGCCAAAAGGCCACTAACGAACTGGAAAAATATACATGAATGTATAAAACTTACCCATTAGAATGTGTGCATAACGGGGCTGAGAATGTTCTAAGCATGTGAATGTGTTAGCAAACCGAGACACAGTTCTTATGTAGAATGAAAATTATTAATATAACTTTGTGTCATAATTGCTGTAGAACAATGTAAAATTAGATCTCCAATACTGAAAATGGTGAGAGGAATACACTGCAGTTGCAATTTGTATTTGGTTTTAATATTTCATTTAAAATATTAAAAGATTTCATTATACATATCTGTACATTTACTCATGGACTGTGTAAGTGTTTTCTCTTTTTCTATCATCCGTATTATTATCCCAGGTTACTGTAATTATCCCAAAATATTTTTCTGAAATCTATTTTAAGGTCCTTAATTATGAGAACATCTGTAATGGAGAAATGAAAACTCATAATTCAGAAATAAAAATACATTAATATTAGGCTCACTTAATAACCACGGAGGTCTCTAAAAGTAGAGAAAGAGTGGAAGAAGCTTCAATAAATCTGGAGAAAAAGTTAAATAATGGCAGTTATGAGACGTGATCTGTCAACAATGACTGGGAGTGGAAATGCAGAAAATGCTACCTGTGAGAACTAGAATGGCTGAATGAACAAAAACTCATACCAAATGATATGTTGATTCCAAGATACTCATTTCAACACCAGAGGTCCTCAGTGATCCCAAGAAAGGAGTGGCATAGGCAGTTCAGGCCAATAAAAGCCAAAAGAAAACAGGAGATTCTGCAGTATGTCACACAAGTAGACTTCAATGAAAGCAATGAAAAGTGGAAAATTTGTTATGCAATAATAGAAGGTAACAAATCTACAAGAGGAAATAATAACTCAGAATATATATTTACACACTGTCCAAGCACTGAACTTTATTAGAAGATTTTGAGGTAGTCCTCAGTGGAATACTAGCTGAAGTACTTATGGAGAAATCATTCAGACAAAATCAACAGGGAAGCATCAAAGTTAATTTCCATGCTGACCAAGTGATTTTCACACACACTAACATAACATGTCAACCAACTTATAAGTAAAACATCTCTCGATAACATACAGAATGTTCTCAGTAAGGATCATGGAATGGGACAGGAAAAAATAAAGCCACAATTTTTAACTGTCGAAAGTAGATTCAGCACACATGCAGATCACATGTAATAAGGATAGATATTGAGGCAGAAATTATGTATATAGCATGGGTATGAATAATTTCTCATCCATAGTTCAATAGTTAAATTATAATTACAGTAAAAAATTCAATTTAGTTAAATAATTAGTGAATGATAAAGTGAATTGTTTTTCATGCCAAATATCAAGATATGAACTGAACATAGGAACACATGAAAATGAAAATATAATCAGAATCCATGGATATAGTGAAGGAAGGCTTAAAAGGATACTGTAACAAACTTTTCTTAACTCAATAGGAAAGATACTGAAGTAGAAAACCTACACTATATCAAAAAAGAACCAGCAAACCAAACCCCAAATTAGTTTGAAGAATGAAATAATCAGGTTGAAGAAAAAGAAACAGAAACAAAATGCAGCAGCATGGGCTGGGAATGTGGATTAGCAGTACAGTGCTTACCTAGCATGCATGAAGCCCTAGGTTTATTCCTCAGTACCACATACACAGAAAAAGCCAGAAGTGGCTCTGTGGCTCAAGTGGTAGAGTGCTAGTCTTGAGCAAAAGAAGCTCAGGGACAGTGTCCAGGCTCTGAGTTCAAGACCCAGAACAGGCAGAAATAAATAAAAATCCAGTAGCAATAATCAATAAAATAAAGAGAAAATTCTACAAAAACAAAAGCTCAGGGACATTTCCCAAGCCCCACGTTTCCAAGACAAGCACAATAGAAAGAAAGATAAGCAAACATAGATGTGACATATATCTCCTATAGCAGAAAAAAGATTAACTCCTTTCCGGTTCATCTTGGCTCTTGATGGTGGACAGCAACCTCAGGCTACAATTATCACACCAGCACTTGAAAAATACTACAAATGATACAGGCAATGACGTTTTCTGAGTCAAGAGGACTCAAATAGACTTCTAGAATTTCTTTATGTTCCTCATAGGCATTTTTCTTTTCCATCCTTTTTTTTTTCTCTTATCTTGTACAGTCATTTATTAGTGATGCTCTCTAGTGCAGATCCAAAGCCAAGGACACGTATGTGCATAACAAAAGTAGATCTTGTTTTGTGCAGATGAAATTGTTCCGTAGGGATCATTGATACTGCGTGCCAACACCTGGATTTGGGGCAATATATCTGGCACAAAATAATGATACGGTGCCTAGCTTGAAACAGTAACTACATGCCTATACAAAGAGAGAGAGAAGTGACAGACAGCCCGATAGAGAAAGAGACATGGAATGTGTGTGAGCATGTGCACCTATGTGTTATGGTTTGAAATCAGGAGTCTGAATTCATTGTCCTCAAGGTTTTTTGCTGAAGGTTAGCACTCTGTCACATGAGACACAGCTACTGTTCCAAATTTTGAGTGATTAATTGGTGATAAAATACTTATGTATTTTCATGCCTGGGCTGGCTTCACACCTCAATCTTCTGCTACCAGCTTCCTGAGTAGTTAAATTTACAGCCGTAAACCACTAGAGTGGAAGAAGAATTTTATCACTGTCCTCAAAATATAAGAGTTACCAAAGAAATCTTCTCAGACCAGTGGGCTGTGGGGTAGGAAATGTGTTTGAAGCCTTTTAGTTACGAACTTTTGTCACTGACGCAGGTTGTTTGTCATAACATCACTTCATCATCCACCATGACAACTGGGATTGTGGAGATTCAGGGATGTGGACATAAATTGAAGAGCTTACCAGACATGGAAAGGAGAAGCGATGTGAAAGGAAATCAGAGTCCTATCTGAGTAACATGCAGGAAATTACTCAAAAACAGTTACAGGATAAAATAACTAAACTGAGCTCTTTCTGGTGCACTAGGGATGGGAGGTCAGCTTAGAGAAGACAGACAGCATTCGTGTGTGCATATAGAGTTCCCTCTGCTGTTGCACATCCTGAGAACGAAACAGGAAATAGAAATACAACATGTTACTTACAGCATGTTCTCTTTGTAGTTGGAAGCATCGCTGTTACTGTGATCTGTTCCCAAGTTGTAGAGAGGGAAAAACCCAGCAATCATCATATCGCCATCCATGACTGCTCGCTGATTCATCTTGGAAAAGCAGCTAGTGCCAGCCAAGGACCTGTCAAGGAGGAGAAGGTGGAGAAAAAGGAACTTTAAAATGAGAGGGCACATCCATGAATCATCTGCCAACCTGAAATTCTCTCTGGAAGTGAGGCCCACAGTGTCTGGTATGTATATTCTTATATTTGTATAGGTGTACATGTACTTTTTACTGACAGCTATATACACTGTTGTCCATCTTTCATTGTAGTATCTTGTGAATCCCCAGGAACAATGTGTAAAGTACTTTCTTGGGGCTCTGCATCTGAGGCCTTGCATCCAAGAAAAAAATATTTTTTGGAAAACATGTTTGCCATTCTCGTCCTTCATCGCAGGTACAATGATTTCCTCTAAGGTCACAGATAGAGAGGCTTGGGATGAAGTTATTTTTGATATATTTATTCTACATCTGTGCCCAGAAACTTTTTGCATGAAAGCTGTTTGGGATGAGACAACTGGATTGCATTAGATGGTGCATGGAAATGGCCAGAATACAATCTGCACCAATGAGATATCAACCAAAGTTATTAGTACATTGTATCCACAGGGTCCGTTCACACACCCAATGTCCATTACAGCCATCAGATATTACTAGTTGATTCAAGCAGGTTTCAGCAAGAATTCTATGTGCACAGCCCTCCACAAATGCACCCTGTTACTATTGCCCAAGGAAGCAGCAATGCTGCCATTTCTCTTCAAAAAGTCAAGGCCAATACCAAAATTGAGTTGTCCATTTCCATCTTGAACTTTTGCCTTCAAGCAGGTCATTTTTACTAAACTGTCTAATGTAGAAAAGTTTACTGTCCTGATACACTTCTCTGAGAACATAGAGTAATTGATGAAATTCTTCTTAATTCTATGTTTTCCTCTTCTCAAAATATATTAGACCCAAATTCAATGGAGAGAGTTTTATCACCATGGAGAAGACAGGTACATCAGGGCATTGAACACACTCTGTGCATACCTGCAGTGATGGATGTACATTATGTTACAATCACCCATAACCATGCTGTGGCTATCATGAAGACATGAAGGACTTAACAGTACAAGTAATTTTTAAATGAAGAATGTTAAAAAAAAGCCTTTCTAATGAGATTGATACTGGTCTATTATACCTGTATATTCATTGCATTATACAGGATTTTGTCACTGAATTTGAAAATTCTTGGTGGCATATGTACAGAGGTCTTATTGACATGTGTACATGTATGCATGCAATGGGCCTCAGCCTCACATGGCTGTGATTAATACCATAAATATTTTTATAGTTTCTTGTGGAATATACATACAGATTTCCATAATGGATGAAATTAAATTCCCATGATTCGTGTGTAAGTGTGCTCGTTCTCTTCATTCTTGGCAGCATTTGTTACTAGATAGTAAGCTAGACATTGTCACTGGAGTGACATAAAATTCAGTGTCATTTGGCTTTGCATTTTCCTTATCCCAAAGATGTTTAGTATATTTTTGTATACTTTTGTGAGCCATCTATACTTTTGGTTTTGAGAAATCTTTAAATTTATTTTCCCATTATTCAGTTGTCCAGTTTATTCCTTAGGAGTTTAGGTTTCTGTGCTTTCACCATATTCTGGTTATTAATCCCTTATCATATGTTTAATATGCAAAATCTCTAGGCCATATATTGTCTGTTGGCTCTTTACTTCATGTGCCAAAGGTTTTAATTTGATATAATCCCCTTTGCCAATTCTTGCTTTTATTTGCTGCCTGTACAAAAATTTTGTTGTTGTTGTTCTTTGTGCTGTAGTCCTTTATCTTAAGCTTTAGCTCTTTAATATTTTGGGGCTTGAAAAACAAGGTAAAAGAAAACCCCAAGGTCATTTGCACCTTAAGTCTTCCTGGACATAGTATTTAGGAGAAGATGGGTGCAAGTATGATCACAGAGAATGAAACTCTGTGAGTGGAGCCATTCAATGAGCACATTCCTTGGGAACCTGTGTCCTCATGTGGGACCTTTGCAGCCAGAAGGATTGTAGCCTACTCATAAACAAGAAGCCATTGCTTCCAGGACTTCAGTGGATGAATAGACCAAGAAAATGTAGCATATGTATGCAATGGAATTCTACACTTCCATCACAAAGAAAGATATTGTACCATTTGGGAGGAAATGGGAGGACTTGGAAAAATAGATATTAAGCAAAGTAAGCCAGACCCAAATCAAGATCTACTCTTATGCACATTCGTGCCATTTGATCTGCACTAGAGAGCATCACTAATAAATGACTGTACAAGATAAGAGAGAAAAAAAGGATGGAAAAGAAAAATGGCTTTGTGGAATTTCAAGAAATTCTACAAGTCTATTTGAGTCCTCTTGCCTCAGAACATGTCATTGCCAGTATCATTTGTAATATTTTTCAAGTGCTGGTGTGATAATTGTAGCCTGAGGTTGCTATCCACCATCAAGAGCCAATATGGACCGGATAGGAATTAATCTTTTTCCTGCTATATGTCACATCTACGTTTGCTTATATTTCTTTCTATCGTGCTTGTCTTGGGAACTTGGGGCTTGGGAAATGTCCCTGAGCTTTTGTTTTTGTAGAATTTCCTCTTTATTTTATTGATTATTGCTACTGGATTTTTATTTATTTTTACCAGTTCTGGGTCTTGAACTCAGAGCCTGGACACTGTCCCTGAGCTTCTTTTGCTCAAGACTAGCACTCTACCACTTGAGCCACAGAGCCACTTCTGGCTTTTTCTGTGTATGTGGTACTGAGGAATCAAACCTAGGGCTTCATGCATGCTAGGTAAGCACTCTACTGCTAAGCCACATTCCCAGCCCATGCTGCTGTGTTTTGATTCATTTTTTTTTTCTTCAACCTGATTATTTCATTCTTTCTACTAATTTGGGGTTTGTTTTCCTGGTTCTTTTAGATATAGTGTAGGTTTTCTAGTTCAGTATCTTTCCTATTGAGTTAAGAAAAGGTTGTTACAGTATCCTTTTAAGCCTTCCTTTACTATATCCATGGATTCTGATAATATTTTCATTTTCATTTGTTCCAAGGTTCAGTTCATATCTTGAAATTTGGCATGAAAAGCAATTCACTTTATCATTCACTAATTATTTAACTAAATTGATTTTTTTACTGTAATTATAATGTAACTATTGAATTACGGTTGAGAAATTATTCATACCTATGCTATATACATAATTTCTGCCTCAATATCTATCCTTATTACATGTGATCTGCATGTGTGCTCTATCTACTTTCAACAGTTAAAAATTGTGGCTTTTTTTTTCCTATCCCATTCCATTATCCCTACTGAAAACATTCTGTATGTTATCGAGAGAAGTTTTACTTATAAGTTGGTTGACATATTATGTTAGTGTGTGTGAAAATCACTTGGTCAGCATGGAAACTATGTTTGATGCTTCCCTGTTGATTTTGTCTGAATGATTTCTCCATAAGTACTTCAGCTAGTATTCTACTGAGGACTACCTCAAAGTCTTCTAATAAAGTTCAGTGCTTGGACAGTGTGTAAATATATATTCTGCGTTACTATTTCCTCTTATAGATTTGATACCTTCTATCATTGCATAACAAGTTTTGCACTTTTCTTCTCCTTAGAAAACATAACTAACATGATAAGCTTCCATTGTGAAATTTCACACGTACTAATACTTTTCTTGACCCATTTTATCCTTCATTTGGATTGCCATCTTGCCTCCATGCTTTTTTGAATAATGAGGTGTTGATTTCATATGAATTTCTTCAGAATGTGTGTGTACACACACATATGCACATGCGTGCCCGCACAAACTCACACACACACACACACACACCCTCACACTCACAGACATGGCAGGAAGAAACAAAGGTACTTTCATCCTCTATCGTCCCCTATGTTCCCTTCTTTCCAGTTTCTTAATCTAAATATGTTCAAAAGATAGTAGTAATCACTACATTTTATGATGTTGGTCTTGGAACTTGAATTTCAATGTAAAGCTTACATACAATTCTCTCCTCATCACCCATGTTTTAGGTGCCTCTCTCCATAAAAAGGTACTCAAGGCTCGATGCATCCCTTTTTTTTGTTATATAAATAAAAATAAAATTCCAATTTTTGCCAGATCTGGGACTTGAACTCAGGGCCTGCACACTGTCCCTGTGCTTCTTTTGTTCACGAATGGCACTCTACCACATGTGCCACTTCTGGCTTTTCCTGTGTATGTGGTATTGAGGAATCAAACCCAGGGCTTCATGCATCTTAGGCATGCCCTCTACCCCTAAGCCACATTCCCAGGAATAAGACATTATGTTGGAGATGAACTGCACAACTTGGGAAGGAAGGCTAAGGGGGAGGGAAAGTGGAAGAGAAATGAGAGAAGGGGTAACAAATTTGACAGGAAATTTACTCATGACCTTACATATTTAACTGTAACTACTTTGTACATTACCTTTAAAATAAAATAAAATTTAAAAATAAAATAAAATAAAAATAAGATTCCCTCATCTGATATTTGAGCTCTTGTTCTGGTTGATATTGCAGGAAGAGCTGTTCAATATATTGGGTATGTGAGCAGAGCTTCCTATAGAATCTTGCTTTAATTACAGTATGCTTCTGAAATATGCTCTTCAATTGAAGAATTTTTGGTTAGCCTGACCTGCCACATAACCACATGACATAAACTCTGACTTAAAACACAAACGTTTTTTCACACAGGTGGAGCTCGTTACTCCAAGATAAAGACAACAGAATGTTTGGTTTCTCTGGTAATTATATAGGACTCTAGACATTACACACTGAGGCCAAAGGCATATTTGCATAAGAATGTTTAACAATGGAATAATAGCTATGTGTAGATGATCATATAAAATAATACTCTATGCAATGAACTCCAAGAAAAGGAGACAAGAGACATTTTTAGTTGTTATTGTTGCTGTTTTCATTTTCTTTTCCTTTATTCTTGTTTGGTTGTATGGGGGTGAGATTGAGTTTACAAAAAAATTCAAAGAAGGTTGATGAAGTACAACAATGCTACTTACTAAATACTATGTGGAAAATGAACTGTTATATCTTGTGGGTGGGGACAGGAGGGAAAAATAATGAGAGAATCACAGAAGAGAAGACATGGTTAAAAAGAATTGTACTCATTATTCATTACCTGAAGCAGGTGACTGTAATCCCTCTCGGTATCAAAACCACGATAAAATTAAAAAATCATAAAATAAAAGAAAAATCATTTAGCTGCTGTGCAAATATATATATATATATATATATATATATTTTTTTATTTAGTGTCTCATGAAAGCCTATTCCAGTTGTAATGGACAAGAGGATTTTGCAGTGGTGCCTGAGGTAGCAAGGAATAAAACTCTGGTTATTGGTACAAGTAAGTTTCTGAATCTCATTCATAGCAAATTACCTTCATATCCTTATATAATCTTATATGCAAGCTTAATACAGTACAAACATCTTCTATCCCAATTGAGGGTAATTTTTTTTAACATATTCCTTGGCAGAGAAGCAAAGTTTCAGTCCAGCAAAATAATAAGTTTTGAAATAATTTGAAATTTCTGGGCTCATTACACAGGTTTACCTTCAAGATCTACCAGTGTGTTTTGGCCTTGACTGTTGCTATTGAAAAGATCAATAAAACTCCTGATCTCTTATGTAACTTGACTCTGGGATTTAATACCTCTAATGCTGAATTTAGGTTCTCAACAACATTTAAAAATCCCTTCATTACAATTTTTTATTTATTTAATTATTTATTAAATTTTATTGACAAGTTGTTGTGCAAAAGGGGAAGAGTTACATAATGGGGCAGTGTGAACATTTCTTGTGATATCTTACAGTTTAGAAGTTGTTTAATTTTAGATACATAATGTAAGGTCGCTGTCCCAAACCTGTGGAAATACCATTTGACAAGAAGATATTGTTTCACAGAATTGGTCTCTAATGTCCCCCCACCCCCACCTTAACAGTCATATTTCAAGGAGACCATGCCCCTTTGTTCTCTGTGTTCTAGGCTTGTCTCAGTCAACATTATTTGTTCAAGTTCTAAGCATTTCCCTGCGAATACCAATATTTTATCATTTCTAATCACTATGTAGTATTCAATTGTGTATAGGTACCACATTTTTTAGATCCATTCATCTGTAGAGGGGCATCTGGGTTGTTTCCATATTTTGGCTACTGTGACTTGTGCAGCGATAAACATGGATGTGCAGATGTCTTTTTGATATCCTGAGATCTGTTGTTCAGGATAGATGCCTAGGAGTGGTACGGATGTGTCATAGGGTAGGTCTATGTTGAGCTTTTGAGGAACCTCCATACTGTTCTCCAAAGTGGTTGTACTAATTTGCACTTCCACCAAAAATGGAGAAGGGTTCCTCTTTCCCTGCATCCCCTCCAGCATTTGTTGTTGCCTGAGTTCAGAGTATAGGCCATTCTAACTGGAGTGTGGTGGTAGCTCAGGGCTGTTTTTATTCACATTTCCTCATTGCCCGGGATGTTGAACATTTGCTCATATGTTTCTTTGCCATTTTTATCTCTTCTCCTGTGAAGTCTCTCTTTAGCTCCTTTGCCCATTTAATAATTAGTTTACTGGGCTTGGAGGGGGTTAGTTTTTTGAGTTCTCTGTAGATGACAGATATTAGGCCTTTTTCTGTTGCTGTGTTGGTGAAGAAGTTTTCCCATACGTTTGGCTGCCTTTCTAGTTTGGTGGCTATGTCTTTAGCTGTGCAGAAACTGTTTTTGTAGTAGTCCCATTTGTTGAGGCTCTCCCCTATATGTTATGCCCCTGGGACTATATTCAGGAAGATCCGTCCTGTGCCTATAAGTTCTGGCATCTTTCCTATTCTGTCCTTCAGTAGTTTCAGAGATTCTGGTCTGATGTTGAGGTCCTTGATCCATTTTGAGTTGATCTTGGTGCATGGTGATAGGCTAGGGTCTACTTTGAGTTTTCTACATGTGGCTGCATAGTTTTCCCAGCACCAGGAGTTGAAGAGGCTATGTTTTTCCCATCGAATGTCTTTAACTCCTTTGTCTAATATCAGCTGATTGTAAGAATGTGGCTTTATTTCTGGGTATTCTATTCTTTCAATTGGTCTTCAGGTCTGTTTTTATACTAATACCAGGCTGTTTTTGTTATGATGGCTCTATAATAGAGCTTGAAATCTGGTATTGTGATACCTCCTGCACTGCTTCTTTTGCCTAGAAATGTTTTGGCTATTCTAGGTCTTTTGCTGTTCCATATGCATTTATGGGTTGATTTCTCTATTCTAGTGAAGAACGTAGCTGGGATATTGATGATTATTGCATTGAATTTGTATAACATTTTGGGCAGTATGGCCATTTTCACTATATTGATTCTGCCTACCCATGATCATGGGAGCTCTTTCCATCTCTTTGTGCCCTCTTTGATTTCCCTTTTTAGATTTTTTAGTTCTCATTAAATAGGTCATTCATGTCTTTTGTTAGGTTAATCCCTAGGTAACTTATTCTTTTTATCTATTGTAAATGCTATTATTTCCATAATTTCCTTTTCTGCTTGTGCATTGCTGGTGTACACAAAAGCTGCTGATCTTTGTGGGTTGATTTTGTATCCTACTACTTTGCCAGGATGGTTTATTAGGTGTAGGAATTTGGAGACTGATTTTTTTGGTCCTTCAGATATAAGATCATGTCATATGTGAGTAGGGATAGTTTGATTTCTTCTTTGCCCATGTGGATCCCTTTGGTGTCCTCCTCTTGACTTATTGCTATAGCTAGGGATTCCAGAAGTATATTGAATAGAAGCGGGGAGAGTGGGCGTCATTGTCTTGTTCCTGAGTTCAGGGGAAATGGTTTTAGTTTCTCCCTATTTGATATGATATTAGCAGTTGGTCTGATATATGTGGCTTTTATTGTTTTAAAGAATGTTCCCTCTATTCCTGTTCTTTCCAGGGCTTTTAATATGTATGGGTGTTGTATTTTGTCAAGGGCTTTTTTGGGCATTGGCTGAGATGATGATGTGGTTCTTTGTCTTAGCTCTGTTGTGGTGAATTACGTTTATTGATTTGTGGATGTTGAACCATCCATGGGTCTGTGAGATGAAGCCTACTTGATCATGATGTATGATTTTCTGGATCAGTTTCTGGATCCTGTTAGCTAATACTTTGCTGATTTGAGTTTTTATTAGCTCTGTCTCTCTCATTTTTTAGGGAAATGGAATCACACATGTGAAGGTGAGAGACAAGACGGAATGTCAGGGAATTTGAATACTCCTTCATGGCATGCTGCAAAGGAGGAGGCAGAAGAGTTGAGGAGCTAAGACTATGTAGCTCCTACACATTCACAAGTGCCCAGTGCAGGGTTGGAGCTTATTAGGATGCTTGTAATTTTGCTTCCCCCTTGTGGTTAAAAAGTTATCAGAGCTTTTTGAAAGTTCCTCTAATAAATTATACAGTGGCCTTTTAATATCTGGCAGTAAGGCTTTTTTAGAATGTCTGCTCAGGAGCAGAGAGCCCTGATTTGGAATGCCAAATCTCTAGGCTAAAAATAAATCTGGGTTCTAAGAAATTAAGGTGTGTGTGTGTGTGTGTGTGTGTGTGTGTGTGTGTGTGTGTGTGTGAAATAGAGAACTCTGAATGTCAACAATATATGGTGAATAGATCCTGGAATTGGAATTGCTGATATATTCTATTCTTTTTCAATGTTTTAAATAAAGGATGAATCTAAACAGATGACTTATCCATCCATATGGTTGGCTTTTCTTTTCTTTTTTTTTTGTATTTTTCATTTAGGCTTGTTTTATTTAAGTTTAATGTTAATTCCATGCTGTGTTTCAGTAAGAACGATACAGATTCTGTATCTGTGGCTCCAGTCAGATATCCAGTAGTACAAATTAGCTTCAAGTTACACATACTGAACAAAAGAGGTTGAGCTAGCAAAGGAGAGGGAGAGAAGGGAGGGGAGGAGGAAGCAAGAAGGGAGGGCAGGAGAGAGGGAAGGAGAAGAAACAAAGAACTGAACACGCATGCAGGCTTCTCCATATCACCTTCAATGCTAACCTGCTTCAGAGAGAGAGAAAAAGTAGGCAAGAATGAGCAGCCACGGATTGGTGAACTGTTACCAGCACTCACTTTTCAGCCAACACCTCAGCAGAGTTTGAAACACTTTTTACAGCAAAACCATTGCAACAAACTCCCCCCACAGACAATCTTTAACCACTTCAAGTTAACACCCAATTAAATTTAAACATTGGTATAAAATTTGATTTAAATAATTAGAAAAAGGAAAAATGATTCACATATGGCTCTTTAGTGTGATCAATCTCTTTTTTAAGATGCATCACCTAGGAGTCTAATGGCTTTCAATTGTAATTTCCCTTTCTAATGATCTTGCCACTTCTGGCATGGAGACAATACAGTAATGCTGAAAAAGCCTCTACACAGTCCTGTTAGTGTCTTAAAGAACCTAAAAGCTGGGACCAGTAAAATCCACAGAAATTCACTCTTGCCTTTAAGAACTTTTGAAAACTGTTTAAAAAAAAACAACAGGGCAGGAACCTAAATTCTGAGACCAAATGTGAAAGTCAGATTTTGTGGTTCTCAGTGACAATGGGGACTTTTCCAAGGGAAGGGGTGGGGAGGACTGGGGTAGTCAGAGATGGTTTCTCTTGTTGGCTTTTCTGTCTCACTGATTTTCATCTTCCACATCCTGCAGCGATTCCTTATTCTGCTCTTCACCATCGCCCTGCATGTCTGAAGTCCATAGTGTCAGATTATCACTTAACAACTGCATGATAAGTGGAGAGTCCATATAGCTTTCTTCACTCAGAGTATCCAGATCTGCAATTGCATCATCAAAAGCTGCTTTTGCCAACCAGCAGGCCCTGGCAGGAGAATTAAGAATTTCATAGTAGAATACGGAAAAGTTGAGAGCAAGACCTAAACGAATTGGATGCGTTGGTGGAAGTTCTGTCATTGCAATATCACTAGCAGCTTTATAAGCCACTAGGCTGTTTTCCACAGCCTCCTTCCTGTCATTTCCTGTGGCAAATTCAGCCAGATACCTGTGGTAGTCCCCTTTCATTTTATAATAGAAAACATTGGACTCGCCAGTGTTAGCTGCTGGAATGAGGTGTTTGTCCAGTACATCCAGAATGTCACAACAGATTAACTTTACTTCGGTCTCAACCATTTGCTGATATTCCTGAATCATTTGTAGTTTGTTTTCTCCTCCCTTGTTTTCTTCTTTCTGTTCAATGCTGCTAATTATTCTCCAGGAGGCTCTTCTAGCTCCAATCACATTTTTATACGTAACAGATAGGAGATTTCTTTCTTCAACTGTCAGCTCCACATCCATTCCTGCTACTTTCTTCATTGACTCCACCATTTCGTCGTATTGCTCAGCCTGCTCGGCAGCTTTGCCTGGTACACCAGAGCTTCCCGATCATCCATAGCGGCAGCGGCTCTGGCAGGGTCTGTGGGAAGGATGGAAGTGGATAACGTCTCCCACTCTCTCTCCCTCTCGCTCTGCGTCCAGGCAGCAAAAATGGCGGCACCTCCATCCCTGGTTAGCTTTTCAATATTCTCTTTTGGAGAAATTCCAAAATAAAAAATTAGGATGAAATCAGTTGGTTCTTTTTGCTTCATGTTTGTACTTCCTGTTAGTTATTATTGGTTGACTCTGCTTTTTCTTTCCAAACTCTGGAGTAGGGTTGGAATACTAGGGTCTAAGAAGCCTGAATTCTGCCTCTAACACAGAGAAAGAAGCACAGCTCCACAAGGCCACTGGAGAGTCTGACTTACAGTCTGTGCTTCCTGCTCCTTCAGCTTTGAGGTTGCTATAGGGCCAGATCTGAAGATTGCACCATTTGTTTATTTCATTTATTTATAGTGATTGATTCTTAGGGACACGTGGACTTTACGTTTTTACCCAACCATATTTTTCCAATATTTCCTGAGGGATAAAACTTAAATTAAAAAAGAAAATAAATGTTAATTTCCATCCATCATCCTGTGTGGTGATTATAATCCCAATCATCTCGCTTTTCATCAATAATTGTAATATGAATTCCAATGAAGAGGGAGATAGAAAATCCTCCTGTCCATGGGTATCGATATCTGAATCCAATCAATAGATCAATGCAAATGGTGGGAAATGGACACCATCAGGGCTTGATGACCAACTCATGGAGAAAAGAGGAAACAAAAAGAAAGGGGAAATATTATACACTAACAATAATAGGGTAATCTAAATTACATTAAAATTATAAAAAAAGAATTATAAATTACATGCAAATTATAAATAATTGTAATAATCATGAATTTTATATAAATTATCAATGATTTATAATTCTTATATACTATGTGTGATAATACATATGCAATAGGTATAAAAAGACATACGAATTTATTACATATGGTAATATATGTAATAAACATGAAATGACGCACAAATAAGAGATATCACATATAAATATATATGAAAGTAAGATGCACATAAATACATAATATACCACATGCAACGTGGGACAGAATAAATCTATATATACATATTAAGAATAATAGATGATGTACATCATAGGATATATATAATTAAAAATAAAAGATACTGAACAATGATGCCATATCAATCTCAGGGCATAATAATTATACTAATAATGTATTTTGGAAAATTACAATATGGATAACATATATACAGTATACATAATTATAACAATAATAAATTATATATAATTTATAAATACAATAATTATAACAAATATAAGTTATATAGAAATCGTACATAACTATAATAATTATTAATTATTAGTATTGACAATAATAAATAATCATAAAGCCAATAAGTATAATTTTAAAGAACTCAGACCTGAGACCTGTCTTAACCTGAACTCTGAACCTCCAACTTAATTTCTAACCACCTCAGCCTCCAGGCCTCAAAATGTCCAAAACTCCAGACATCCAGCAGAGCAGGCTTCTTTCCTGTAGGCCTCGCCTCTCTTCAAACTTTAAGCCTCAAGCCTCCCCCACAGGCTTTAGGCTTTTCTGCCATCACAGAGCTCTGGAATCCTCCCTCAGGCCTCAGGCCCAAGATTTCTCTTCAGGCCTAAGGCTTGGGACTCTCCCTCAGGTCTCAGGCCTAAGACTCCTCCTCAGGCCTAAGGCTCCAGTTCGGTTTCGCCCCCTCCTTCGGCTGGCCTGGTTTGGCTCACTCTGTTCCTACAGCAGTCCGAGTATGGCTGACTGCTCCACTCTTCTCCGACCTGCTCTGTTCTCCACGCCCAGCTCTGTCTGGTCTCATACCACTCTGCTCCACTTCACTCCCCTCCTCTCTCCTCCTTCTCTTTTCTCCTCCTCTCCTCCAGAAGTACTCCCCTTTTTTTACTTCCCTGCACCAGCAGTCCTGGGGTGGAGGTTCTGGTCCCCACAGAGTGGGGCATGATTTCCTCTTTTCTATGCAGTGGGGCGTGGCACTCACGCCATCCTGGGGAGGGGCTTCTGCCTCTCAGGTTATTAAGAAATCATTGCAAAGTCTCCATCTCTCGGCTCCTTTGTAATTAGATATAGATAATACTATGGGACAAGAACAATGTTGCTATTTCTGTAAAAGGATTGAGTACACTGGGTGATGTTTCCCCCAGGAGCAAACCTAAGGTACCCTGCCCTCCTTACCCCCACACTACAAAGATTAGGGGCCACTGGCCAGTGTCCTCTTCTTATGGTTCCCACATGGCTGCCATGGAAGCAGTAGCATCAACCCATGTACTTGGCTTCCTTGGCAACAGTCCTCCAGCTCAAGAGCATACCTATCAGTGGGTGCGTGCTGAGCCCTGATTGGTCCATTCCTCACTGATGTCACTGGTCCCACTTTTGATTGGTCCTTTTGCTCCCTGATGTCATCAGGCATTGTGAGGCATCCCCAGTAGTGTATATAATAAGCTATGCTTCACTTTTGTCAGTTACAGCGCTGGGATCTTTCTTGGTGACCTACTGGACTAACTTTGAACGATTATAAGGCATTACTTGTGTGGGGGTTTGGGAGGGAGCTGTGTTGGTGTGGTTTGGGTTTGGGTATTTTCATTATTCTGGTGTTTCTATTTACTTGTTTGTTTTTTAGTTTAGCTCATTTTCGTTAAAATTTTTTGTGTCATCTTCATTTAGAACATTCAAGATAATTGTAACATTGATTACTTGCCATCCCAGTGGAAAGATGTCAAGATACAACAAAGTTTCCTTTAATTATTCCTCAGAAAGGGAGGAGGAGATCACCATCATCGGATAGTATCAACTGAAGGAGACCATCGGCCATGGTAGCTTTGGATATCTGAAGGTGGCCCATCACTGCCTCACAGACACAAGGCTGGCCGTGAATGTTCTCCTGAAGAGAGACCTGGAGAACCATGGCATAGAAAATGAGGTGGTCATTGTCAAGAACATATGTCACCTACACATCATCCAGTTTTTTGAGGTGATGGAGGATAAAGACTATATCTCATCCTGGAGTCGGCCACATGGGGACACCTCATGGGGTTGATGTGCAAATACTGCTGCAGCCGCATATTCAAGCATAAAACCAGGAGGCTGTTCAAACAGATCGTGAGTGCTGTGCACTACCTTCACAAGAATGGAATTACACATTGAGACCTCCAGCCCTAAAACAGCCTTTTGGAAGCCAAACACAATGCCAAGGTCAGTGATTTTAGGCTGAGTGTCATGACGACCACAGGCCAGTTGATAAAGGGAGCTTGTGGAGCCTTGATATTCTAACCCCCAGAAATGTTCCAACACAAACTCTGTGATGACTACAAAATGGACATTGGGAACTTGGGCATCCTTTAGTATGTGATGACAGCAAAATTTCCCCTTTGAGGGGAGGAAGTTTGCTGACATACAGGTCCTAGTCATAGAGGCCAAGTATAGCCCTCCACTATACCTAACTGCAAAGGGACATGACCTACTTTCCCACTTCTGACTGTGGACTCCAGTAAGAGGCCCAATGTTGAACAAATACTGGAGCACCCCTGGCTGATAGGGTATGTGGCCCGTGTCCTGATTAGCCACTACCCAGCAAGCTGGACCCCATTATTTTAGCAGTCATGTGTGACATAGGGTAGAATGCAGCTGAGACTCAACAGGCAATACAGCACAGAGCATTCAATGAAGCCATGGGCATCTACCTGGTCATCAGAGGAAACTTAAAATAGAATGACAGCCATGTGGAGTTGAGAACAATGCCTTGGATGGTACCACCATACCCAACTCCTGAAGAACATCACCCCAGACCTCTCCTTCCATGAAGGCACACAGGTTACCCACACAACTTAGTAGTTTCAGCTTGTCCTCAGAATTTCAGTGGGATGATGATGGCACCCAGAAACATGTGAGGAGAGTCTGAATTGCTAGTCTGCCTGCCATTCCCTGCTTCTTCCTGCCTAGCTACAGTTCTAGCAGAATCTTGGACCAGTTTTCCTTTGGTTGAGAAGTCTAGAGAGTTGTGATGCAGAGGAGAATGCCCTTCCCTCTGGGCAGCCACAAGTGGAGGCCACAGCCTCCAGCTGGAGTAGAAGGCAGGGATGGAGGAGAGTGGTTTACAGGATAGGCACCATTTTTCCCAGACTCTTCTGCTGTGTGAAGGTCCCAAAGTAATGCCCATAGGGTAAGAGCACAGCTATTCCAGGAAGGGGTGCAGAACTCAGAAAATTTCTCTCACTGCGGTGTGGGAAATCAGAGAGGTGTTCACATAAATGCTGCGGGAGCAAGTCATGCTGGAAGTTCACACTGCATGTGGCCAGCACACCCATCAGAGTCCTCAGCCCAGGCCAGCCCAGCCAGGTCCTGTGACAAGTGGTAGGGGATCCTGCAGCAGGGATTAGGGGGAAAGGACAGCTGAAATGGAGTTGACATTCTAAGCTAAATGGTTGAATAGTACCTCCAGCTGCCTCTACCTTCGGAGCAAAAGCAGTAGGCAAGCATTTTTAATAATGTATACAACATGTCCCAAACACTTTATACATTGTTCTTAAGGGAATCCAAATCAGTTGAGCAAATAACGTCAAAATAGTGCTATGCTTGGTTGTAAATTTTTTCTGTTTCTTGTAGCCTGGGATTGATCAGAGGAAGGTAATCATGACTGACAGGCAGGCAGGCAGGCATGGGAAGTACAGTCAACATCCTGTCATAATCACCCTTCTCTCAGTAATCTCAGGCTACAAGAAAAAGAATTTCAGCACTGTCCCAACACATCTGGGAAGGCAAGACATTTTAATAATGTATACAACGTGTCACCAAATACTTTATATATTGTGCTTAAGGGCAGATAGATTGACTGAGAAAATAATGTAAATTATGAAATAATAATAGATATGATTTGTTGTAAATTATTTTTTATTGTAGCCTGGGTTTACTGAAAGAAGGGTGATCATGACAGGCATGTAGGCTGGCAGGCATAATGAGGTACAGTCAATATCCTGTGATGATCACCTTTCTCTCAGAAATCCCAGGCTACAATAAACAAAACTTTGTGCACTGTCTCAACACATCTGGGAAGGCAAGAATTTTTAATGATGTATACAACATGCCTCCAAATCCTTTATATTTTGTGCTTAAGGGCAGCTAGATTGTTTCGGCAATTAATGTCCATAATGACATAATAGTAGGCATGCTTTGATGTGATATTTTTCTGTTTATTGTTGCCATGGAATTTTCAGAAAAGGGTGTTCATTACAGGCTGGCATGCAGGCAGGCAGGCTGGCAGGCAGACATTAGGAGGTAGAGTCAACATCTTGTCATGGACACTGTCTCTTAGAAATCCCAGGCTACAATAAACAGGACATGGTCCACTGTCTCAACATATCTGAGAAGGCAAGCATTTTTAACAATTTTTATCACATGCCCCGAAATCGTTTATAAATTGTGCTTAAGGGAAGTCAGTTTGATTGATCAATAATGTCAATTATGACATAAGAGTAGCTATGATTTGTAACATTTTCTGTTTATGTTAGACTGGTATTTCTCAGAGAAGGGTAATCATGACAGGCAGGAATGCAGGTAGACAGGCAGGCTGGCAGTCATTAAGAGGTACAGTGAACAGTCTGTCATGATCACCTTTTTCTCAGATATCCAAGGCTACAATAAACAGGGCTTCGTCCACTCTCTCAACACATCAGAGAAGGCAAGCATTTTTAATAATGTATATAACATGCCCCCAAATTTTTAACAGGTTGTGCTAAATCTGTGAAGTCAGATTGGTTGATTAAATGAGGTCAATTATGACATAATAGTAGCCATGATTTGTTGAAATAATTTCTGTTTATGGTAGCCTGGGATTTCTAGGAGAAGGTTGATCATGACATGCAGCCAGGCAGACAGGCTGGCATCCGGAGGTACAGTCCACATCCTGTCATGGTCACCCTTCTCTCAGAAATACCAAGCTACAATAAACAGAACTTGGTCCACTGTCTCAACATATCTGGGAGGGCAAGCATCTTTAATAATGTATACAACATAACCCCAAATTCTTATACATTAGGCTTAAGTGCAGCCAGATTGTTTGAGCAAATAATGTCAATAATGTTATAATGGTAGATATATTTTGTTGTAATTTTTTCTGTTTATTGTTGCCTGGTATTTCTGAGAGAAGAGTGAATATGACAGGCATGCAGGCAGGAACGCAAGCAGGCAGGCAGCCAGGCATTTTGAGGTACAGTAAACATCCGGTCATCTCCCTGCTTTCAGAAATCCCAGTCCACAATAAACAGAACATTGTGCACTGTCTCAACACCTTTGGGAATGGAAGCATTTTTAATAATGTAAACACCAGAGCCCCAAATCTTTTATACATTTGCTAAAGGGCAGCCAATTTGGTGGAGCAAATTCTGTCCATAATGACATAATAGGTATGTTTTGTTATAAATTTTTCTGTTTATTGTAGCATAGAATTTCTTACAGAAGGATGATCATCACAGGCAGGCAGGCAGGGAGATATTAGGCGGTATAATCAACATCCTTCATACACACCCATCTCTCAGAAATCCCAGGATAAAATAAACAGAACTTCGTGCACTGTCTCAACACAACTGGGAAAGAAAGCATTGTTAGTAAAGTATACAACATACTCCAAAAACCTTTCTACATTGTGCTTAAGGACATCCAGATTGAGCAAATAATGTCAATATTGACATAATAATAGCTAAGTTTTCTTCAAAATATTTTCTCTTTATTGTAGCAAGGGAATTCTGAGAAAAGGGTGATCATTACAGGCACCCAGGCACTCAGGTAGGCAGGAAGGAAGGAAGGAAGGAAGGAAGGAAGGAAGGAAGGAAGGAAGGAAGGAAGGAAGGAAGGAAGGAAGGCATTAGGAGGTACACTCAACATCCTGTGATGGTCACCCTTCTCTCAAAAATTCCAGACTACAATAAACAGAACTTCGTGCACGGTATCTACATATCTGGGAAGGCAAGCCTTTAAATGTTATACACCACAAACCCCCATATCCTTTATAAATTGTGCGTAAGGGCAATCAGATTGGTTGAGGAAATAAGGTCTATTTTGACATAATTGTAGCCATGTTTTGTTGTAAAATTTTCCTGATTATTGTAGCCTGGGATTTCTGAGAGATGGGTGATCATGGCAGGCAGGCTGGGAGGCAGGCAGGCAAGCAGTCATTATGAGGTACACTATACATCCGGTCATTATCACTCTTCTCTCAGAAATTCCAGGCTACAATAAACAAAACTTTGTGCACTGTTTACACATATCTGGGAAAGCAAGCCATTTAAATGCTGTATACAATATGCCCCCAAGTCCTTTATACATTGTGCTTAAGGGCACAGATTGGTTGAGCAAATAATGTACATGCTGACATAATAGTAGCTCTGTTTTTTGTAAATTATTTCGGTTTATTTTAGCCTGGGATTTCTGATAGAAGGTTGAGCATGTATGGCATGCAGGCAGGTAGGCATTCTGGCAGGATCTCAGGCAGGCAGAAAGGCATGCAGGCATTAGGTGGTACAATCAATATGCTGTCATGATCACCCTTCTCACAGAAATCACTGGCTACAATAAATAAGACTTGGTGAACTGTCTGCACACATCTGGAAGGCAAGAATTTTTGATAATGTATACAGCATGCCCCCAAATTTCTTTATACATTTTGCTTAAGGATAGACAAATCGGTTGAGCAAATAAGGTCAATCATGACATAATAGTAGCTATGTATTTTTGTAAATTTTCTGTGTTGATTGTACCATGGGATTTCTGAGAGTAGGGTGATCATGGCAGGAAGGCAGGCAGGCAAACAGAGAGGTAGATAGGCAGGCAAGCATTAGGTGGTACAGTGAACATCCTGTCATGATCACTCTTATCTCAGAAATCCAAGACTACAGTAAGCAGAACTTCCTGAATTGTCTCAACATGTTTACGGCAAGCATTTTGCTATTTGCCTGCATTTTAGACAACATCGAAGAAACTAAAGTCAATATTCAGACACTAGGGGTTAGGAAGGCAGGCAGACAGGCATGCAGGCTGGGAGGCATTTCTAGTAATGTATACAACATACCCCAAATTGTTTATACATTTTGCTTAAAGGCAGCCAGATTGGTTGAACAAATACTCTTCATAATGACATAATACTGGCTATGGTTTGTTGTAAATTTTTTCATGTGTAAGTTTTAAAAATTCCATGAAAGTGTTGCAATTTGCCTGTTCAATATACAACATCATAGAAACTCATGTCAATATTCAGGCATTGGGGGTTAAGAAGGCAGGCAGGCAGGAAGTCAGGCATACAGGCCAGTGGCAGGCATTTTAAATAATGTATGCAACATGCCCCCAAATCCTTTATACATTGTGCTTATGGGCAGCCAGATTTGTTCAGCAAATAATGTCCATAATGATGTAATATTAGCTATGTTTTGTTGGAAATTTTATCAAGTCTAAGTTATAAAAATTATCTTGAAGTTTTGGTATTTGCAAGCTCAACAGGAAACCTCATGAAAATTCAAGTCTATATTCAGGCACCAATGGTTACGCATCCAGGCAGGAAATAGAACAGGCAGGCCGGCAGGCAGGCATTTTTAATAATATATATATATAATGCTCGCAAATCCTTTATATATTGTGCTTAAGGGTAGCCAGATTGGTTGAGCAAAGTGTCCATCATGACATATTAGCTATGTTTGTTGTAAATTTTTTTCATGTATAAGTTAGAAAAAATTCCATGAAAGTTTTGCTATTTGCCTGCTCAATAGACAGTGTCTTAGAAAGTCAAGTCAATATTCAGGCACTGGGGGTTAGGAAGGCAGGAAGGCAAGGAAGCAGGCAGGCAGGCAGTTGGCAGGCATTTTTAATAATGTATATAAAATGCCCCCCAAACTTTATACATTGTACTTAAGAGCAGCCCCATTGGTTGAGCAAATAATATCCATAATAAAATATTAACTATGTTTTGTTGTAATTTTTTTCAACTCTAAGTTATAAAAATTCCATCAATGTTTTGCTATTTCCCTGCTGAATAGACAACATTGCAAAAACTCAAGTCAATATTCAAGCAATAGGGGTTAGGCAGGCAGGCATCTTTAATAATGTACACCACATGCCACAAATCTTTTTTTATGTTGTGCTTAAGGGCATCCAGATTGGTTGAGCCAATAAAGTCTATAATGACACAATAGTAGCTATGTTTGTTGTACATTTTTTAGGTGTAAATTATAAAAATTCCATGAGAGTTTTGCTATTTTCCTGCTCAATAGAAAATATCGTGAAAACTCAAGTAAGTATTCCTGTTCTAGGGGTTAGGCAGGTAGGCTGGCAGGAAGGCAGGCCCTCAATATACAACATGCCCCCTAATCCTTTACACATTGTGATTAACCGCAGCCAGATTGGTTGAGCAAATAATATCCAAAATAACATAAAAGTACCTATGTATTGTAATTTTTATCAAGTCTAAGTTATAAAAATTCTATGAAAGTTTTGCTATCTGCCTGCTCAATGGAAAACATCATAGATATTCAAGACTATATTCAGGCACTAAAGTTTAGGAAGGCAGGCATGCAGGCCGGCAGGCAAGCAGAAAGGCAGGCAGACATTTTTAATAATGTTGCAATATGCCCCCACATCCTTTAAAAATTCTGCTTAAGGGCATCTAGGTTGGTTGAGCAAAATATTTCCATAATGACATAATAGTAGCTATGTTTTGTTGTAAATTTTATCAAGTCTAAGTTATAAAAATCTGTGAAAGCTTTGCTATTTGCCTGCACTTGAGAACACATCGAAGAAACTCATGTAAATGTTTAGACACTAGGGGTCAGGAAGACAGGCAGGGAGGTAGGCAATCAGGCAGGCAAGCCCACAGGCACTTTTAATAATGTATATAAAATTCCCCAAATCCTTTGTAAATTGTGCTTATGGGCAGCCATATTGGGAGCAAATAATGTCCATAATGACATAACAGTAGCTAGGTTTGTTGTAAATTTTTTCAACTCAAAGTTATAAAAAAAAATCCATAGAAGTTTTGCTATTTGCCTGCTCAATAGACAACATCTCAGAATCTCAAGTCAACATTCAGACACTAGGGGTTAGGCAGGCAAGCAGGCATCTTTAATAATGTGTACAACATTCCCCCAAATCCTTTATACATTTTTCTTAAGGGCATCCAGATTGCTTGAGCAAATAATGTCCATAATGACACAATAGTAGCTAGATTTTGTTGTAAATTTTTTCAGGTCTAAGTTATACAAATGTATGAAAGTTTTGCTATTTGCCTGCTCAATAGACAACATCGTAGAAACTCAAGTCAATATAGAGGCACTGGGGGTTAGGAAGGCAGGAAGGCAGGCAGGCATTTTAGTAATGTATACAACCTGCCCTTTAACCCTTTATATATGGTGCTTAAGGGACGCCTGATTGGTTGAGCAAATAATGTCCATAAAGACATAATAGCAGCTATATTTTGTTGTAAATTTTTTCAAGTCTAAGTTACAAAAATTTTATGGAAGTTTTCCTATTTTCCTGCTCAATAGAAAACATCGTAAAAACTCAAGTCAATATTCAGGCAATAGAGGTTTGGCAGGCAGGCAGGCAGGTAGGCAAGCTGAAAGGTAGCATTTTTAATAAAGGATACAACATTCCCCCAAATCCTTTATTCATTGTGCTTAAGGGCAGCCAGATTGGGTGAGCAAATAATGTCCATAATGACATAATAGTAGCTATGTTTTTTGTATTTTTTTCAATTGTAAGTTATAAAAATTCCATCAAAATTTTTCAATTTACCTGCTCTATAGACAACATGGTAGAAACTCAAGTCAATATTCAGGCACTAGGGATGAGGAAGGCATGTAGGCAGGCAGGAAGGCATTTTTAATGATGTATACAACATGCCTCCAAATCCTTTATACACTGTGCTTAAGGGAAATCAGATTGGTTGAGCAAATAATGTCCATAAATAACATCACAGTACCTATGTTTCTTGTGAATTTTTTCAAACCTAAGTTTTAAAAATTCCATGAAAGTTTTTCTATTTGCTTGCTCAATAGACAACATCGGAGAAACTCGTCACTATTCAGGCACTGGAGTTAGGAAGGCAGGTAGGCAGGCAAGCAGGATGCGGAGAAAGGCACACATTTTTAATAATGTACACAACATGCCTCCAAATCCCTTTATACATTATTCTTAAGGGCAACCATAAAGGTTGAGTGAATAATGTCTGTAGTGACATAATAGTAGCTATGTTTTGTTATAAATTTATTCAAGTCTTGTTATAAAAATTTTATGAAAGTTTTACTATTTCCCTCCTCAGTAGACAACATAGAAACTCAAGTCAATATTAAGGCACTAGTGGTTAAACAGGCTGGCATGTCGGCAGGGCGGCAAGCTGTCCGGCAGTCATTTTTAATAATATATTCATCATGCCCCTCAAATCCATTACACATTGTGCTTAAGGGCAGCCAGATTATTTGAGCAAATATTGTCCATAATGTCATAATAGTAGCTATGTTTTGTTGTAAATTTTTTCAGGTCTAAGTTACAAAAATTCCATGAAAGTTTTGGTATTTCCTTCTCAATAGACAACATCATAGATACTTAAGTCAATATTCAGGCACTAGTGTGGCTAAAGACAAGCTCAGGAGGTGTGGCTAAGGTCTCTCCTATGACATGCACAGATAGCATGATAGAGCAAGGTCATACCATTGCCCCCGATGAAGCTGGCTGCTGGGTGCTGGGTGCTGGTGGCTCAAGCCTGTCATCTACACAGGAGGCTGAGATCTGAGAATCACAGTTCAGTCCTCCCAGAAAGGAAAGTCCATGAGACTCTTGTCTCCAATAAAACACCAGAAAAGTGGAACTGTGTCTCCTAGTGGTAGAGGGCTACCCTTAAGCAAAAGAGCTCAGGGATAGTGCCCAGATGGCAAGCTCAAGCCCCAGGACTGACAGAAAGAAAAATGAAGCTAGTCTTCCCAACCAATACCCCTGAGATGGATTTCTGAGACCCAAAACCCATTCAATAAGAAATGCATTTTCCCCCACTTTCTCTCTTCACTAGTCTACCCCTCCTCCCTTAGCCACACCTCATCTCCTGTAGGTACTCATTTCCTGGTACTTATTTTGTTGGGCTTTGACTTCATCTTTCTAATGAGTTATATTTTTTGAGCTTTCCATAGATTCTATTGTAATTCATTTGTAACTACTTGCTTACCACCCCATGTGTTTACGTATAGATTTATAGGCACACGCTTCGCTACCACAAACCAAGGAAACCATGCAAACTCTGTGTAGTCAAGAATTCATTGCATATACTACAACATGAAGGGGAGAAAAAGGGGGGTAGATTGAAGTAGGGGGAGGTTTGCAAATATTCTGGAGATGACACAGATCAAGATACATTGTGTACACAAACTTCCTTGTTAGATAGCCAAAAAAGAAAAATCTAATATGTATCCTACAAAATTAAGAAAAGGTAGGGAGGGGGTGGTGTGTGAAGGGTGGTTGGGAAGGTTGAAAAGGGTGACATGGATCGAAGTTTATGGTATTCATAAACTGCTTTGTTAAATAGCAAAGCCTTTGGGCAACTATTTAAAGATAATATATGTATTGAAAAGAATGAAAAAGGAAGAAAGGAAGAAGAAAATGGTTTTAATTGAAACAACCTTGTTGTAAGCATCCTGAACCTGTCTGTGGCTCTTCACACTCCCCTAATGACCACTGGCTCCAAATGAATGGAGCTTCAGTTTCTTCAGGGCTGTTTTATAGGCTTTCAGCCCTGTCAAAGTATTTAGCAATATTGAGCCCCCCATGCCTCAAAAAAAGAAAAAAAGAAAAAAAAGTGACAGAGTCTACAACTCTGACCAGGAATACACTAATTCATATATTCCAGGGTTAGGCTATCATGATACCTATGAGATTTGTAAAATAAATATGGCCGAGTTGCTAGGCCAGCTCCATTCCAAGGCCTCCCATGGATTCCCCCACACTATTTCTGCTTTCCCTAAGGTATGTTCCTCTGAGAATACCTCGAAGAACTTTAGACATCCATTCCAAAATGTGTACAGACACTTCTTTTCATCCAGAAGTTGCATTGCCTGTATGTATTTCACTTCAGGAAATCCCCGGAGAAAGATGAAGATAGCTCAAGAACATCCCTTGTGGTGTTTTGTGTTTTGTTTTAAAATTGAATAACAGACATGGTTGAATGACTCTCTTTTCCAACAAAAAGGAAATTGTTTCATGGTTTTAGGATAATTCTGTCTAATAAAAAAGTGATTCAAATCCACAAAAATAATGAAGTGCTTAATCATATGAGAAAAATATCCCATTTAGGCAGTGAATAGAAAAAAGCAAGTTGCCTAACAACATTTCATATAATACAGTGTATAGGAGTGTATATAAGTGTGTGATAGTAGACAGATTGGTATTATTAATTCCTCTGAGTGAAGTCATATCACGCATTTGGGTTTTTGTTTTTCTTTTGTGCTGTTGCTGGGGCTTGACCTCAGGGCTTGGGTGTTGTCACTTAGCTTCTACACTTAAGGTTGGTGCTCTTATCAGTTAAGGCACAGCTCTACTTCTGGCTTTTTGCTGGTTGACTGGCAAGAAGAGTCTCACAGGCTTTCCTGCCTAGGCTGGCTTCAATCCATGATCCTCAGATCTCAGCTTCCTGAGTAGTTAGGATGACAGGTGTGAGCCACCATGGACACCAGCTTATTTTTACTTGCAAGCTTGTCTGTGTGTTCATGTGTCTGTCTGTGTGTGTATGTGTGTGTGTGTGTGTGTGTGTGTGTGTGTGTGTGTGTTTCTTCTGTCTTTCCAGTGTTTCCACACTGATTACATAATCCAATGGAATGTAGATGCATATTGTTAAAGATCATCTGCCTGGGTTTCTGAGATACTTTAGCACTAGGGAATGGAAGGCTGTAGAAAGGGAAGGAGATTGGAGGCCTCAAGCCATGGTTCCTGTGACAGACCAGGCTGGACATATTCACTGGACTTTGCCTGAGGGAGAGTGGCCCGCCATGTTCATGAATGGTGTATGGCCTTCCTTTCCCATGAGCTCACATTCTCTGCATCCCTGAGCCTGGCAAGTTGGGTCTTTATGCAGAGGCGGCGACTCCCTTACTGCTGAGATCCTTAGGCTCAGGCTGGCTTCACCAAGATCAAATTACATCATGTCTGTGAATGAATTGACCATGCAAATTAATTCTCTCTTGTGGTCCTGGGGAAATTAAAAGAAGATTGTTTGGGCTGAGAGGACGCAAATGGCATCATCACTTCGGTTTACAGAGAGACACACGCCATGTCCAGAGCCCTGACTTCAGGATAGCTTTCAGTCCATGGATGATGGGGTCCTCCCTGTACCAGTCTGAGGCTGTGGTCGTGGGCCAATCAGGTCATCTGACTTCACCTCCTTTGAGGTTAGGTTGTCCCCAGAGGCTCCTGGGTCTTATGTGTGTCCTGAGTGAGCACCCTAGAGGGAGCATGGTTCCCACTCTACAGAACTGGCAAACCACCAGGATTAGGTACTAGGGAGAAAGCTGGGGGGGGGGGCACCCATGTTTAGAGTTCCCTCCCCTCCTCCATATGGAGAATCCATTTCACTGCTGTTTTCTGGTGGTTCATTGGAGAAAAAAGTCTCATGGACTTTCCTACCCAGGCTGGCTTTGAACCTCAGTCCATAGATCTCAGACTTCTGAGTAGCTAGGATCACAGAAACAAGCCACCAGTGATGCTCTCTCTGTGGGTACTTTGTTTGGTCTTGTTTTGTGTTGTTCAATGGTAGTGCTCTATGACTTCAGCCACAGCTCCACTTATAGTTTCTTGGTGACTCCTTGGAGAATAGAGTCTCACAGAATTTCCTGCCTAGGCTCACTTCAAAGTCCAGCTATGGGTTGTAAAGTGTATATTACACACACAAAAAATTCAGTGAACCTGGTAGACAGGATCTTTGGTCATACAAGCTGCACTTGAGGAAAAAGTACCTATGCAGTAAGTATAGAGATGATAAAAGACTCTGGGCTCAAAGTTTTGGTGCCATGGCTCAAGGAGGATTGAGATCACAGGAAGACATGGCTGTCGGCAGGAGGAGTGCAGGAACATCACATCCTGAGGTTTGTGTTGAGTGTGTTGGAATGAGTTTCGAGTCACGTGATCTGACTCTTACTAGTGATCTTACTCTCACTAGTTAGTGACCTGAGTTAGAAATAATACACATATCATCACTTGTGATTGCCTCCCTTGATTCTCCATGAGGCCCTGTATACCATATTTCCCTTCTTCCTTACTCAGTGTTTTTCTCAGTATTTTTCCCCCTAAATAACTTACTCTCTGTAGAGAAGGCATGAGTGCTATTCATAGGAAGAGTTGCTTTGGAACACCAGAGACTCTCACAATTGATTGACAATTGCAATTTTTTTTCAGTTATAAGTGAATTCCTTAATAATTCTTATTATAAATAAATTCCTCAATTCAGGGTACATCTGGTTTTAGAAGAAAGCTCACGAGAAATGGCTCAGTTAGGATGATGGAGGGGTACATGTGAACAGGCTATTCACTCATCTATTTAATCATCAGCCAAATAGATATCAGCAAGTTTATTTTGTTCTTTTTCCAAAAGACCAATAAGGCTATTTCATTTTTGCCATTTATTTTTTCCATTTAAATCTACATGATGGAGGAGAGAGTAAAGAAATGCAAATAAGTTTGCTGGAAGATTCCTATAATTTGGATCGACTCAGCTGCGTGGAAGAGAGATTTTTTTAGTTATTAATTTGATTTATTGTTATTGTAGAGGTGATGTACAGAGAGGTTGCAATGACATGAGTCTGGTAATGAGTACATTTCCTTTTGTAGAGTGTCTTCTGTTCGCTCATTCTTTCCCAACCCCTCCCTCTCATCTGTACCTATAAGTTGCATAGTTCATTTTCATCAGTGTCCAATAAGTGCTTTCTCTTTTTCCATAAATTGCAGTTTGTTTCCATATGTACATTATTTTATCTAAATATGAAGGGGCACTTGGGCATTGTACATTTGAATTGTTCTCCTAAGAGTAGCCTCTCTTGGTCTCACTGTGAGTCTCTAGAATCCTGTAAAATATTATCAGATCCCAGTGCATTTTAGATCTAACTTCTGCATTTCACAGAGAAGATGTGCTGTATGTCTCTCAGAGCTTGGCTTACCTTACTTAATGATTTGTTCTAGTTCCAAAAGACACCCGCAAACCCATGTTCATGGCCACACTATTCACAATATCCAAGATACAGAAACAGCCTAGAGGCCCCACAATAGATGAGCGGATCAAAAAAAAAAATTGTGGTACCTAAACAGAATGGAATTTTCCACAGCCATTTGGAAGGTAGAGATTGTATTTTGTTTGTAACCAGTCCTGAGAAAGAACCATGTGGATGTCTTAATAAAACTTGTCCTCAATCTGTGTTAAATTTAGGCCAGAAAAGGACCAATGTTTACCATTTAAGAGAATCCTTTGTAAGCAAAGATTCTTGTTGGCTTTCTTGCTCCCAACTTGAAAAGCCAAGTACTGGTGGTTTGGGATTATGTAAAATATGTAAGAATATAATTTTCTTTAGCTCTTGATTATGTGTCATTAATCACATTGGTTACTAAGAACTATCATGGTGTGTGTGTGTGTGTGTGTGTGTGTGTGTGTGTGTGTGTGTGACTGTGAATGGATCCTGCGGCTTGAACTCAGGCCTGGGTGCTGGCCCTGAGCTTTTTTAATGCTCAAGGCTAGCATTCTACCACTTGATCCACAGGGCCACTTCCTGCTTTTTGGTGTTAAATTATAGAGAAGACTCTCATTGGGGTCTTTTCTGCCCAGGCTGTCTTTGAACCACAATCCTCAGATCTCAGCTTCCTGAGTAGCTAGGATTACGACCATAAGCCACCGGCATCTGGCTCCAAGATATTCTGACTTTATAAATCACTTATTTTCTCTTCTACAATTAAGTCCAGGGAGGGGCAGAGATGCCAGGAGGGAGTGGCAGAGCTGGGTCTAGAAATTGGTCTTACAATTGGCTTAGAAATTGGAATAAACATCAAGGAAAGATTGGGGGACAAATCACTCGGTATTGAAAACTGGAGTTCTGAGGATTAGACACTTACCATAGTACTCTCATTGCTCTCATTCTGGGAAACTGACAGAAGGCAAGAAATATCTTGCAACATTTCTCAGAGACTAAGAAGGCTCCCCAATGAGACCAATGGCTTCCTTACAGGGGAAGTAGAGTGAGAAGGATAGACCCAAATCTTCTCTTAATTACCTTAATTGAATGCACCTGGGAATTCATTGAATGACAGTAATGACAGGTGTTTCCTCTCTCTCTCCAACCAGGGATGAGAACAAGTAGCAGCAGACAGGAGATGAGGCAGGTGCAGGAGGTCTATATGCACATTATGTGTGCATGTGTATACATACTGACTACCTGAGATTATTGACATGAGGTAGCTTTAGGGAAGGAGTTGTTGAAGGGGAGGCTGGACCTGAGAGGTCATTGGGATAATTCAGGAAGGATGTGATGCTGACCCACAGTAGCTGCAGGAGAAAAGACAGACAAAGCTCCCTTTTTGTGTGTGCTCAAGGAAGAGATAGCAAGATAGCAGCAAAGATCTCATCCATTCTCAATTAGCTAGTGTGAGGATGCTTGTATTTGATCACTATCAAAATATTAATGGGCGTTTTATCAAATACCCCTCTGAAGCCTAAGCAGTCACTTTACTTAAGTCTAGTGATTGGGAAGCTATAAAGAAGCATAAATGGCCAAGCGCCAGTGGCTCATGCCTGTCATCTTAACTACTCAGGAGGCTGAGATCTGAGGATTGCCGTTCAAAGCCAGCCTAGGCAGGAAAAACTATGAAACTCAGTAAACTACTCAAAAAAGCCAGAAGTGATGCTGTGGCTCAAGTCTAGAGAGCTCACCATGAGCAAAGGAACCTCAGACAGAGTGCCCAGGCATATAAGAAGCTATGAGCTCATTAATCTGAATTATATGGAGGAAGAGCTTTTTTGCACATCTGAGGTAGCTAGCTTCTACACTATGCTTCCACTATGTAATGAACCAAGCAGGTGCTGGTGGCTCACACCTGTCATCCTAGCTGCACAGGAGGCTGAGATCTGAGGCTCAAAGTTCAAAGGCAGAGAGAAGGAAAGTCTGTGAGACATTTATTTCCTGTTAACCACCCAAAAACCAAAAGTAGAGCTGTGGCTTAAGTAGTAGTGGGGCAGCCTCAAGTAGAAAAAATGGAGTCAGAAGCCTTGAGTTCAAGACACAGTACTAATAAAATAAAATAAAGGAAACTAATAAAGGAGTGAGGGAGGGGGGATTAATCCCACTATGTTTCCTTGTTACACATGGATTCAAAGTGATCATGGATGAATAATTACCCATAGATAATCAGGAGTGTTCCAAGCTGTACTAACTTTTCTGTCTCTAGAAGGCAGTGTTTCCAGATGCTGGAATTACCCAGGCAACATTGTGAAATACTGTAGAGCACTCATCAGAACTAGGTCCACTAATTGCTCATTGCTGTTTCGCATCAATTTGAACCAAGTATTCCTTTTTAAAATGGGGTTCCTATTTTTACAGTAGTTGTGAACAACAACAAAAAAACCTATGAAAGTCTCCCCAAAGAGGAAGCTAGATAGTCTTACTCAATAACCTTTCACAATAAAGTCTGCCAGATATCCTGAGTTGAGAGCCCCTACTCAACTTGTCACTCACCACTCCTCCCACACAGGAAAGTTTGGAACATTCTAGCATCCTGGCTAGGCAGATGTTTTCTTTGGGGCATCCATGGACAGTTAGTTCATTGACATGAACTACTTTCAAAGACACAGATCTTGAACGTTTCTAACTTTCTACCATTGTTATCTAATTCTAAAATAGAAGGATACTGGGAAAATTGTGTGTTTGTATGTGTGTGCGTGTGTGTCTGTTTTAGCTTAGGCTGGGCACTAGTGCCTCACACTTATAATCCTAGCTACTCAGGACGTTAAGATCTGATGATCATGGTTCAAAGCCAGCCCAGGCAGGAAAGTCTGTGAGACTCTTATCTTGAATTAACCATCAGAAAATCCAGAAATGGAGCTGTGATTTAAGTGGTAGAGCACTGGTCTTGAGCAAGAAAGCTCAGGAACAGCACCCAGACCCTGACTTTTAGCTATAAGATTACCACACACACACACACACACACACACACACACACACACACACAAAGTGTTCAGTGAGTTCAGAAGTAGTGCTGTGACTCAAAATGCTAGCCATAAGCAAAAAGAATCTCAAGGATAGTGCCCAGGCCATAGTGTTGACCACCACCAACAAGTAACCACACATACATGTTGAAAATGTTTTAGTCTGTGAACCCTGGGGCTTCCCACTGAGTGACATTCACATTTAGAGGTAAGGCCTCCTGGTTTCCTGCAGCTTCCTGTCACCTTCCCATAGCATCTGGCTTTTTCTTTTCTGGTCTCCTGCCTGGGACTTTGTGTTTGAGTTCTGTCCAGTCAGATTCCTACAGATTAAGTGATGACTTGGGGTGAGATGTATCCAAAAAAAATCCCCTTCACTTATAGACCTATTACTTTCTTTTTTGTTCTTTCCATTTTCATTGGGTATTCATAAATCCTTTGTGAATTGGGTGCTGGTGGTTCACACCTATAAACCTAACAATTCAGGAGGCTGAGGTCTGAAGATCTTGATTCAAAGCCAGCAGAGGCAGGAAAGTCTATGAGACTTTTCTCTTCATTGAACCACCAAAAAGTTAAGAGTGGAGCTGTGCTCAAATGGTAGAGCACCAACCTCGAGTGAAAAAGCTAAGAGACAATGCCTAGTCCCTGAGTTCAAGGGCAGTACTGGTATAAAAATTAAAATCTTTTGTCCTCTATCTGGTTCCGTTTTTAAATTCTATCTGGAGGAGGATACATTTGGTAAAATCTTTATTATACAGATTAGAACATGACTCAGTATCACTAGACTATAAATGAGCCAGGCAAAACATAAATAATGGCTTACAGATACTATGTCTCTGTTACACAGACATAAAATCAAAACCTTCTAGTCACTTTTTGTAAAAACAATTTCTTTCTTTTTTTTTTTTTTTTTTTTTTGGCCAGTCCTGGGCCTTGGACTCAGGGCCTGAGCACTGTCCCTGGCTTCTTCCACTCAAGACCAGCACTCTGTCACCTGAGCCACAGCGCCCCTTCTGGCCGTTTTCCATATATGTGGTGCTGGGGAATCGAACCAAGAGCTTCATGTGTAGGAGGCAAGCACTCTTGCCACTAGGCCATATTCCAAGCCCTAAAAATAATTTCATTAGTGTATTTTCTTAAAATAAATTGAGTTACTATGACACCATTAAGATATTTTCTATTGTTTCTACATTAAATCAGTAGTATGGGTAATGGATTTTCAGCACAGCCTAGCTTAGGTGCTAAATTTTCAACCGTTTAAAAGAAATATTGTGGGGCTGGAGATATGGCCTAGTGGCAAGAGTGCTTGCCTTGTATACATGAGGCCCTGGGTTCAATTCCCCAGCACCACATACGGCCAGATGTGGCGTTGTGGCGTTGTGGCTCAAGTGGCAGAGTGCTAGCCTTGAGCAAAAAAGAAGCCAGGGACAGTGCTCAGGCCCTAAGTCCAAGCCCCAGGACTGGGCAAAAAAAAAAAAAAAAAAAAAAAGAAAGAAAGAAAGAAAAGAAATATTGTTTTATAAAACCATAATTAGGTTCAATAGAAATCTCTATATGGCTCCCATTTTATTTCTTTTTCCCTGTCCTATGTGAGGCTTGAACTCAGAGCATAGAAGCATTTCCCTGAGCTCTTTCAGGTAAGTTTAGACTTCTACAGCTTCACTTCTGGTTTTGTGGTGCATAATTGGAGATAAGAGGCTGCTGTACTTTCCTGTTTTTGTCCTCTTTCAACCTTCATCTTCAGATTTCATCCTCCGGAGTAACTAGGATTACAGGCATGATCCACCAGCTCAGGGCCTTGTTTAAAAGTTTAAAGATAAGTCAAGAGAAAACAAAACTAAATTCAGTGACATATCAAATATTCCCAACACATGATTATTGGTTGCCATCTTAGACAACATAGGCTTGGATGATAAGAAAGGATTATTTTTTTCTGCTAATAAAAGAAGCTTTGCTAGATGACTGAAGTATAATGTTCCAGAAATTAAAATCTAATTGGCATGTAATCACCATTCATTTAGGAAATGAAAGAAATGAACTATGTCTTTTGATATTTTAACTGCTATGGGGAGAAAATAGTTTCCTGCATGGGAGGCTGAGTGTGGGAGGATTGTGATTTGAGGACAACATGGACAGAAAAGTATTGTAGACATTAATTCCATGGAGTCAGGTAGATCTTGACTTGGGCAAGTGCCAAGGTGGGAAGTGAGACCCAAGGCTAACAGCCACCAGAGGGAAATTTGGGCAGGCAGGCAGGCTGGGTAGTATCACCCCATACCCAGGAAGCACAGCCCCTGAGTCCATCATAGTGGGAAAAAAATTCTTCCACTTTACAAAACTCTACTGCTAATGGCAAAGCCCAATTAGGTTGCATAATGTATATCATTTGTGTGTGGAATGTGTCAACAAATTATGATTATTTTAATAGACCACATTGCTCATTCTATGAATTTGTCCTTTTGGGATTCATATTTAATAATATCCTGGCTGTAAAAGCCTTCTGTGAAAGTGTTCTCCTTTTCCTTGTTGTTGACTAAATCATTAGAATGACGATGTTGATGGTTGAAAAAAGTGATTCTTTGGTATTATGGTTACAGTTGCCTCCACTGCCAAGACAGTAGAGTGCTTGCATTGGCTGATGTAAAATTCCAACTCGGTGAAATAGTTGCTTTCTCATAAGTGGTGATTGAAAGCCTAGAAAAATAGAACCATAAACTCAGACATTGCTCTACCACCTTTTAGATGGTAAACATACCCTGAAATTCTTGGATTTATTATTTAATTTCTTTTTTTATTTTTTATATTATTATTTAATTTCTTCAATTTAAAATCTGTGATTTAATGACTCATTGAATGGCTTATAAGTTTTGTTGTTATATCTGACCAGTTCCACTTATGCTGAATTCCATCGACCTATGTCTGAACAAAGTGGATCAAAATCAGAAGAGTCCAGGATCCCAGTATAGGAATCTTTGAACATGCCCGCAGGCAGTGATGTTACCATGCATTATCTAGAGAGGGCCCAAGTGCTATGGAAATGCAGGGGTGGACTCCCACATATGGATGTGGAATCTGGGGCATCCAGAAAGATGAGATATGGGCGCAGAATGGCACTATTAGACAAAGGAAGGCTCTCAGGTCATGAGAGAGGAGAGGGAAACATTGGGGCAGTACAGGGGTAAATTTAATCAGCATATAAATAGATTTTACATATATAACATTTGAACAGATATTTACATAGATATATATTACCTCTATATCCAATATATACAGTATATAGTACATATATAGACTATATATTACTATATATAGACTATATATTACTATATATAATACACATAGTCTGTACTTACTATAGACTATATACAATTTATATTGTATACGGTATATACATACAGTGTACACATAGTATGTGTTTATATATAGCATATAAATACATTTTATACACATATTTATGTACTTTACAAATAATATAATATACCATCTATATTACAATCTATTAGGATAATAGGTAGCATAATATAATATATATTATATATAACAGTAGTATAATATACATACTGTATATAATATATACTATAATATAGAAAAATATAGTATAAAATATATAATACCTAAAAAAATAATGGAATATATAATAATATATAATATAGTGTATATTACTTGTATAGTAAATATAGCAGTATACTATTTATAATATATAGGTAGTTCATAGTGTATTTATAGCATACAATACTAGATACATACTATCTATCATATTTATAGTGTATATCATATATAGGATATATATGACATACACACTTTATTATAAAGATAGTATAGTGCCTTAAGTATATACATACAATACTGTAATATATAGAATACAGTATGTTTAGACTATACTGTATAGCCCTGCATATATGAGATATATAATATAGTTTACAAATTATATATACTAACACTATACTGTATACTCCATGCTATGTGTACATAAGTGCTATACATGTGATAGATAGTGTATGGATAGTATACTGCTATCTGTATACTATATGTACTATGTAATCTATACACTATGCATATAACATATACTATGTGCTGTATTATATATTGTTATATATTGTACTATTTTATATCATGTATTATATAGTTTTATATTACGTTGTATATTTTTGTATGGTATATATTATATATTTATATATAAGATATAAATATAATGAAACCCACTGTTCTCTATAAGTGATAACCATAACAGAAATGATAGAAGACTTCTGAGATTGCCTCTTTCAAGTCTCTTTTGCACAAGCTCTCTGCTGTAGAAAAGAAAAATATGACTCATAATTCTCATATCTATTCTTGCCTTATGTAGTTTTACATGTATTGACAATTTGAGAGAGAGAGAGAGAGAGAGAGAGAGAGAGAGAGAGAGAGAGAGAGAGAGAGAGTGTGTGTGTGTATGTTTGTGTGTGTGAATGCCCACTGGTCCTTAGGCTCAAACTCCAGGCTGGGGCACTCTCGTTAAACATTTTTGCTCAAGGCTAGTGCTCAGTCACTTGAACCATAGCTCCACTTTCACCTATTAGTGGTTAATTGGAAAGGCTCATAATTTTCCTTCCCTGGGCTGGATTCTAACTGTGATACTTGGATCTCAACCTCTTGAGTACCTAGGATTAGAGGTGTGAACCACCAGCACCTGTCAACTTCCCCAAATTTAAAAATTTATTTGTATAATTTCTTAATTATCTTTAAGTAATCCTATAAAGGTTTTAAATTCAACATGTCAGTTTATGAATACAAGGCATCTTCAACAATGTCACCCCTTCCATCATTCTCCCCATCTCTCCCAACCCCACCCCTGGCTTACATGGCACTGTGTGTGTATGTGTGTGTGTGTGTGTGTGTGTGTGTGTGTGTGTGTGTGTAATTTATTGAACCATGTTTCTTTTCCTTAACAGATGTTTCAGCTATTGTTTTGTTTCATAAATACAGTACATTTAAATAATTCTTCACGTACTGTTGAATATTTATTTTCATGTTTTGGGACAGATTTCTAGGGCTGAGAAGATTGAGAAAACCAAGTATGTAATTCCACTAAACCAACATGTAACTCCCCTCTCTGGAGCAGTTGGACCTTCTAGTATTCCATCCGTTAAATTTTTTTGGAAGAGCTCTGCACATGTGCAGGTTTCCACACCATAAATTAAGCATATGGCTGAGATGCAATCTGTGTGCATGAGGCCATAAGTAGGAGCTTATTGCCCAAAGGCCAGGCCAAGGGCACAAGGTGTTCCACTGCACACATGCCTAAGTTTCTTTAGAACTGACCTACAAGTGTTGTAACCACTACCTGACCACACAAATGGTGGATCCCAAGGTGTCAGGAAAGCCAAGGCTAGAAGAGTTGAATAGGTGCCCACATTCCTTCTGTGGATGTGGCAGTATTAACATTTAGATTAATTTCTCATGGCAGTGGTGTTATTGGATTTGTCTTCTCTTGCCAACTGTATAACCGTGGTAACTTCTGAGATCTCCAGTGAACCCCAGAAGTAGAAATGATATTTGTAGAGGAGGACTACATGCATTCTATCTACCCTCAACACTCCTGCACAGACCCGTTCTCTGTTCAGAATAGAAATGCATTTGTAAATGTGTTAGCCTTGACATTCCCAGGAACTTCAAAGTGCATTATGTTCCTCCAGGTCTCTAAATGGAGCCACAACTTGGCTAGGTCAGAGATGGAACCATAATGATACATATGAGACCAAGTTTTGTCCTCTCTCTCTCTCTCCTTCTCTTCTTTCTCCCCTTCCTTCCTTCCTTCCTTCCTTCCTTCATCATTCCTTCCTTCTTTCCTTCTTTCCTCCCACCCTCTTTCCTTTTCTTTTGTGCCAGTACTGGATGAAAACAACCATCTCAGAAGCCCCGTGGACACAGTCCACAGCAACATGAGTTTCTTGTCAGCAGGGGCTGACAGAACCACATCTCCCATGGGAGAGGGAGAAATGGTGCTTTTGCTTATGTAGGGGGGGATTTCTTAACCTAGCAGAGCTAAGGTACAGGGATTCATGTGAGGCATGGGAACGGGGGATTTTGTTACAGTGGGTTAAGATTTGTGGCAGCTGCCTGGATAGTAGATAAGGGAGCTTGTTGTTCACATTTGTGTCGGTGACTGACTAAATGGAATGTTACTTCAAGGTGAGAGGAGGGGGGGCACTGGGGACCAGCTGCCTGCTCCAAAAGGACACTCGGTGGGCCAATGGGAGGAAAGGGCCATGCCAGGCTAACACTGCCGATTGAACTCAGGGCTTGACCACTGTCCCCGTTTTCTGCTCAAAGCTGGCACTTTGCCACTTGTGCCCCAGCTCCCTTTTAGTTTTTTGCTGAATGGCAGATCAGAATCCCATTGACTTACTATCTGGGTGAGCTTCAAACTAGTATCCTTATGATGTAGGTTATGGCCTGAAGCCTGGCAGAAGTAACACCAATTTGTCCCTCAAGGAAAAAAAGCCTGCCCCAGAACTGTTGTTTGCTCAAGCAGGCTTAGGAAAAAAGCTGTTTGCTCAGCAGCTTCTTTGGTTTTTTGGGTTTTTTTTTTTTTTTTTTTTTTTTTTTTGGCCAGTCTTGGGCCTTGGACTCAGGGCCTGAGCACTGTCCCTGGCTTCCATTTTGCTCAAGGCTAGCACTCTGCCACTTGAGCCACAGCACCACTTCTAGCCATTTTCTGTAGATGTGGTGCTGGGGAACAGAACCCAGGGCCTCATGTATATGAGGCAAGCTCTCTCACCACTAGGCCATATCCACAGCCCACTCAGCAACTTCTTAAAAAGAAAAGTCCCAAAAAATGTTCCAGCCTCCCTGTATTTAGGGGAGTAAGTCTACATTTATGGCTCAGTTTTGCTTCTGTATATGCTTTGCAAAACAAAGCATTGCTTGCCAGAAAGGATGTGAAATTTGTCTTTAAAGGACTTAACTCTGAGTGCTTTGGGATGCACAATTTGGGAAGTCTATGTGCAGCCGCAGGCCTGTGGAGGCAACAATAGACTCCTCTGATGTAGCTTATTAACTGTGGCATCCTCTGTTTTCTTGCTGATTAGGTTACAGCTCTGAGAGCTCAGTCTCCTGAGTAGCTAAGATTACAGGTGGGAGCCATGTATGGAATGTGGCCTAAAAGGCCTACAAAGCCTTGGCACACCACACTGAGACACGGGGTCACACGGATGGATGAATGGACTGATAGGATGTGGCCTACAGTGCATTTGCAAACCCCACTGACCCTACCATGACTGTGACACGCATGGATGGGTGGACAGAGTGATGGGCTTTGGCCTACAAGGCATAGGAAACATTGGCACACCCCACCAAAACACTTATGCCCATGGACAGATGAACAAAAAGACGGGATGTGGCCTACACAGTGCACGAAGCCTTGGCACACACCACTGAGACTCAGACACGCACAGGTGGACAACTGGACCCCATGATGGTGGCCTACAGAGCCTTAGCTCACCCCATGGAGAGACAGAGATGTGAGCACAGATGGCCGGACTCCATGACCATGGCCTACATGAGCTCCCCTGGGTCTGGCCTGTGCACATGAGTCCTTGTGGCCATCTCAGCCACCACATGGATTTTTCCACCCTCAGTGTACATCCGGCTGGACCTCAGGAGGAGCACTGTGGACCGAGTCCCGCTGGCATGTTCAGCGTACATGGAGGTGGGGGCCAGCGGGGAGGAGGAGGAGGGTTCGTGGGTGGTGATCGGTGAAGAAGAGGAAGACAAGGATGATTGCATCCACATTGTGGGTGAGGGGGAGGTCGTGAGGATGTGGTGTCATGTGGTGGTGGCAGGGGGCACGAGGCATGCGAGTGTGGTGTGGATGCTGCCCAATGGGAGTGTGGTGATAGGCTTGTGTGGCAGAAACCTGGACTGTGGGGCCCAGACAGTGGAGGTCCAGATAGTGGAGGCCGAGACCAAGGAGACCATAGAGGCCAAGACCAGGGAGACCATGGAGGCCCAGACCACGGAGGTTCAGACAGTGAAGGCCTACAAAGTAAAGCCCAGATAATGGAGGACAAGACATTGGAAGCTGAGACCAAGGAGACCATGGAGGCTGAGACCATGGAGGCCCAGACAGCAGAGGCCAAGACCAGGGATACCATGGAGGTCGAGACTAAGGAGACAGTGGAGGCCAAGACCAAGTCGACTACAGAGGCCCAGCCTTGGAGGCCCAGACCATGGAGGTCCAGACAGTGGAGGCAGAGACTTTGAAGGCCAAAACCATGGAGGTCCAGACCATGGAGGCTGAGACCATGGCAGCCGCAAACACCAAGACCATGAAGGCTGAGACCATGGAGACCGAGATCTTGAAGGCCGAGATCTAAAAGGTCGAGACCATGGAGGCCGAGAAAGTTGAGGCCAAGTCCATGGAGGCCGAGACCTTGGAAGCCCAGGCAGTGAAGGTTGAGACCACAAAGCCCGCAAACACCAAGACCATGGAGGCTGAGACCACGAAGTCTGAGACCACAGAGGCACAGACATTGGAGGCCTAATCCTTGGAGGCTAAGACCTCACAGGCCCATACACTGGAGGCCCAGGCCATGGAAGCCCAGCCCTTGGAGGCCCAGGCAACAGAGGTCCAGGCCACAGAGTTTGCATGGCACTCTGTGATGGAGGCCAGCACCTCCAATTCCATGCCACGTGCCCCTCAGACTCGGGCTGGTTCCACTGTGTGACCTGCACAGGGTCAGCCACAGCCTGCCATGCCCACTGCCTCCTTGTCCCCCCTCAGCCCCAACTGAAGGCCCAAGTGAAGGCCCAGATGATGGAGGCCCAGATGGTGGAGGCCGAGTGTATCTTTACCTGCCCTGCGTGGCCCAGCTGACCCAGGCCCCCGTGTGGCGTGGATCCTTTGCAATGGCCACATCCTGGCCACCATGGCCAACACTTCCTATGCCTCAGTTGGACCAGATAGGACCCTGACCATTGAGGACATCCACGCTGCGAACGGAGGGTGCAATGAGTGCATGGGCGCCAAACACGTGGGGCAGGCCCGGCATGACATGGAGGTCACCATGGAGGCCCACCAAGTGAAGGCCCAGGGTGGAGGATCGAGGATGGAGGCTTGGTATGGAAAAGTGGATGCCCGGGCTGAAGGATCGAGGGTGGAAGCCCACAGAAGTGATGCCTGGGGTGGAGGATCCAGGCAGGATGCCAGGGACAGAGAAGGATTGAGAGTAGAGGCCCAGGGTGGAAAGTTGGAGGCCCAGGACAGAGAATGATCAGAGGTGGAGGCCCACAGAATGGAGGCCCAGAACAGAGGATCGAGGGTGGAGGTCTGGGATGGAGGAGTATTGAAGGTAGAGGCCCGGGATGGAAAAGTGGAGACCCAGGAAGGAGGAGGATTGAGGTTGGAGGCCCAGAATGGAAAGGTGGAGGCCAGGGAAGGAGGAGGATCGAGGGTGGAGGCCCACAGAATGGATGCCCAGAACATAGGACCAATGGTGGAGGCCCTGGATGGAGGAGGATTGAGGGTATAGGCCTGCAGAATGGAGGTCTGGAATGGAGGATCAAGGTTGGAGGCCTGGGATGGAGGAAAATTGAGGTTGGAGGCTTGTGATGGAAAAGTGGAGGCCTGGGTCAGAGAATGATCAAGGGTGGAGGCCCACAGAATGGGGACCCAGAACAGAGGATCGAGGGTGGAGACCTGGGGCTTTGACCGAGGGTGGTGGCCCAGAGGAACTGAGGCCATCATGGGTTTGAGGCCCGGGGGCTCCAGCCTGAGTGGTGCGCCGACATTCTGGCCCCAGTGCGAGGCTGCCACTTGGGCTCCACCACCTCAGCCTCCACCACTCTGGCCTCCACCCCTATGGCCTCCACCAACCCATTGCCATTGGCCTTTGAGGAGGAGGAGGATGGGTCGTCTGACTCAGTTTCCCCTGTGGGAGGCCCAGGAAACGAGGCCCCACAGGGGACCCTGGGAATGGCCTCCATATCTGGGGACCCCAAGTCCATGGCCTAAACTCCTCCAGCCTCCATTCCCCCATCTGCCTCTACAATTCCAGTCTCCACATCTGGGGCCTCCACGGCTCTGGCCTCCACACCTCTGGCTTCCATTTCCTCTGCCTCCATTCTCCTTGCCTTCACATCTGGGGTCTCCATTCCCCCAGACTCCTTGTATCCAGCCTCAACATCTCAAACCTCCATTCTTTTGGCCTCCATGCCTGCGGCCTCCATGGCCTTGCTTTCCTGGGCCTCCGTGCACGATCCCACCCCCGGCAGTCCCCTGCTTCAGTTTCCCTATGCGTCCTACCTCGTGGCCTGGCCCCTGGCTGCTGTGACTGTGTCTAAGGACGCCAACGTCACCCTGCCCTGCGCAGCTGCTGGACACACCTTGCCTCGCATGAAATGGACCATGCTACACACAGTGGGTGCCTCAGTTTACACCTTTTTCCCTCCCTTCCCTTCCGGGAAAGGTGGAAAGGAGGGAGGTCAGACAGCACGGGGAGGGAGGTGGGCAGGGGATTGGGGGGAGTGTCCCTCACTCTACTGGCTGGCTCTCTCTCTCTTCCTCATGGGTTTGTCCTGTCCATTGTCTGTCTCCCTGTCTGTCTTTCTGTCTTTGTGTGTGTCTCCTTGTCTCTAAGTCTGTCTGATTTGTCTCCCTGTCTGTCTCTGTGTCTGCCTGTCTCCCTTTCTTCCTATCTCTCTTTCTGTTTGTGTGTCTGTCTCCCTGTTTCTGTGTCCATCTGATCTGTCTCCCTGTCTGTCTGTCCGTCTGTCTGCCTGTGTCTCTCTGTCTGCCTGTCTGCCTGTGCGTCTGTCTCCCTGTCTCTGTGTCCATCCAATCTGTCTCTCTGTGTGTGTGTCTTTCTCCGTGTGTGTGTATGTGTGTCTGTCTCTCTGTCTTGCCTGTGTCCCTGTGTCTTTCTGTCAGTCAGTCCATCAGTCTGTCTGTCTCTTTGTCTATCTCCCTGTGTCTATCTGTCTCGGTGTCTGTCTGTCTGCATGAGTCTCTGTCAGTCTCATGATCAATTTGTCTGTCTGTCTGTCTGTCTATCTGTCATCTGTGTCTCTGTCTGTCCATCTGTGTCTCTGTCCATCTGCCTCCCTGTGTCTCGGTCTATACATTGATTGATCTGTCTGTCTGTCTTTGTCTGTCTCTTGGTCTGTGTGTCTGCCTGTGTCTCTGTGTTTGTCAGTCAGTTCTTTGGTCGGTCCATCTGTGTATCTGTCCATTTGTGTCTGTCTGTCTGCCTCCCTGTCTCTCTGTCTATCCCACAATTGATCTGCCTGCCTGCCTGTCTGTCTGTCTGCATGTGTATGCTTTTGTCTCTGTCTCTGTGTTGGTCTGTCTGAATCTCAGCCACTGTGGTTGTCTCTGTCTCTCTTTCTCTCTGTCAGTCAGGCTGTCTGTCTGAGGGTCAATCTGCCCATGTGCCTGTCTATATTGAGGTCTGTCTGTCTGTCCCTCTGCGTCTCTGTGCCCTTCTGTCTACTGGTCCTTCGGTCTGTCTATCTGTATCTGTCTGTCCAGCTGTGTGTCAGTCTGTCTGTATGTCTCTGGGTGTGCCTATCAATATCTATGTCTCTCTGTCTGTCCCGCTGTCTATCCAATGATCAATCTGTGTGTCTGTCTGTGTCTCTGTTTGATGATCTGTCTGTCTGTCTCTGTATCGCTCCATGTATCTCTGTCAGCCTGAAGATTGATCTGTCTGTCTGCCTGTCTGTGTATCCATCATCTGGATTTCTGTGTCTGTCATCTGTATGTCTGTCTCAGTGTCTGATAGTCTAACTGTCTATCTCTGGATCTGTCTGTCTGACTGTCTCTGGGTCTGTCTGTGTCTCTGTCTGATGATGGATCTGTCTGTGTTCCTCTGTGTCTGTCTGTCTCTGAGTCTGTCTGTCCGTCTGTGTCTCTGTGACCTTCTGTCTGTCATTCAGTCAGTCAGTTGGTCTGTCTGTGTGTTTGTCTGTCTGAGCATGTGTCTATCTATCTGTCTGTCTCTCTGTCTGTGTCTGCATCTGTCTCTGTCTCTATGTCTGTCTATCTGAATATCGGTTGTTCTGTCTGTCCATGTCTGTGTGTCTGTGTCTTTTTGTCTGTCTGTGTCTCTGTCTGTCTGTCGGTCCCTCTGTCTGTGTCTCTGTCGGTCTGTGGATGGATGGACGTGTGGACACCCAATGCGTGTGTGTCTGTCCCTCCCTCCATCCTCCCATTCGTCTGTCCATAACCCCCCCCCCACTGCATGCAAGGTGCTGACCCCTCATGCCTGCTCCCTGTGCCTCTCCAGACTCCCTGATGGCTCCCTCATCCTGCACGGGGCCTGAGCCCAGGATGCCAGCAACTATGAGTACGTGGCCACCAACCACCACAGCCAGGCCTGGGCCCATGCGGCCCTGTGCCCATCTGGGGATGCAGTGGTGGATGACATCAAGGACACCACCATAGACACCATGGACACCACAGACACCACCATAGACATGGTAGACACCATAGACATGACCATGCATGCTGCTGGTGTCATAGATAATGCCATAGACACCGTGGATGCCATAGACACCACCGTGGATGACATGGACACCATTGACACCACTGTGGACACTGTGGATGCCATAGACATGACCGTGGATTCCACCACACACAACATGGATGCCACTAAGGATGCCGTAGGAGTCACAGATGATGCCGAGGACAACACGGATGCTGTGGATGCGACCATGGACCCCGTGGAAGCTGTCACAGACATCAGCATTGATGCCATAGGTGTCACAGACAATGCCATGGACACCTTAGTAAACACCATGGACACCTTAGACATTACCATGGATGCTATAGGAGTCACAGATGATGCCAAGGACACCAAAGACACCACTACGGATTCTTTGGACACTGTAGGTGTCACAGATGCAACTGTGGACGTCACTGCACACAACATGGAGGGTACAAAGGACACCATAGGAGTCACAGACAATGCCGAGGATGCAGAGGTGCTGTGAACACCACCATGGGCCTCGTGGAAGCTGTGGGTGTCGCAGGTAACACTGTGGACAACTTAGACACGACTATAGTTACCGTATAAATCACAGACGATGCCCAGGATGCTGTGGTCACCACAATCAACACAGGAAGTGTCACAGATGATTCCGTGGACACTAGGGATGCTGTGGACGCCATAGACACCACCATGAATGCCGTGGAGGCCGTGGGCATGACAGACCCCAACAGGGCTGCCATCCCTGGCCCCGCATGGCTGTGGTGTGAGGTAACAGTGGCAGCAGTGGACATGGTCATGTTGGAGCACCACGTATCCCGGTGCATCCCCTCCCCTCTTGTCCCTGTGTGGTGGATGATTCTGAACAGCTGCATGTGGCACTGGGCCCTGCTGGCCAATGGGCGCTTCCGGCTGCACGTCCACCACAGCTTGAGCATCATGCTGGTCACCTCCAAGGACCGTGGGGTCTACTGGTGAGTGGCAGAGGCAGGCATGGGGCTGGAGGACTGGCTGTGGGTCACCTGACTGCCACTCGTGATCCACAAAGCAAGGGCAGAGACAGTGGCAGCCATGGCTGGGCTGGGTCTACGCATCCATCGCTCCACGTGGGCCATGGACCTACCAGTGATCATCCAGTGGGTCCTCCCCAACGGATCCCACCTGAGTGCTCCCAGATGTCAATAGCTGGGGACATCCTCATCTTCCCCAATCGCATGCTGTCTGTGTGGTGGCTTCCATGAACCTCGCGGGGCAATATGAGTGCATGGCTGCCAACACCATGGGCGTGGCCCACAGGATGGTCACAGTGGATGTCAGGACCCAGCCCCACGCGGAACAGCCCAGGGTGCAGGCCGGGCACATGGCACATATGTGGGTGACACACGGGGCGAACCTGAGGCTGCACTGCCACGTGTGGGGTGACCGAATGCCAGGGGTGATGTGAAGGATGCCAGACAAATGCATCCTGGAGGGAAGGTGAGAAGATGCGAAGTGGGGTGGGGCGGCAGAAATGGAGGGACATGTCCATCCACCCTCCCACCCATCCAATGACTCACCTATCCATTGACCCATCCACTCACCCACCCATCCACCCACCCAACAACCTAACCACTCAACCTCCACTCATCCACCGATTCACCTCTCCAACCATCCATCCACCCACCCACCCATCCATGATCTAACTATCCATCCACCCACCCACCCACCCAGCCATCCACCCATCCACCCACCCATCCATCCATCAACCCACCCACATGTCCATCCACCCACCCAACCATCCATCCACTCACCCAACCATCCATCCACCCATCCACCCACCGACCCATCCATCCACCATCCACCCATCCATCCACCCACCCACCCACCCACCCATCCATCCCTCCACCCACCCATCCATCCATTCATCTAACCTTCCTCCCCTCCCTCCCCCTCTCAACCCCTATGGCCACATCCATGCCTTACACAATGGCAGTCTGGTGGTGTGCCAGGTGACTGCACAGGATGCCGACGACTACATGTGCATGGCCCACAAGGCCGTGGGCGATGACTACACGGTGCTGCGGGTGGATGTGGCCATGGCGGCTCCCAGGATACGCCTCCCTGACCCCCTGCACCCCCACAACCATCCTCCTTCTCAACCTCCTCATCACCATCCACCTCTCCCCCTCCGTGTGGCCCCCAGTGGCCTCCTCCGTGTGGACTGTGTGGCCAGCAGCCTCCTGACCACCGAGGTGTCCTGGTGTCTCCCCAACAGTACCTGGGTGACCCCCAGGGTGTGGGTCAGGGGTCTGGGGTCCAGGGCCAACATGATGCCCAACGGGACATTGGTGGTGATGGGTGTGGGGTATGGGGAGGCCAGTGAGTACGCCTGCCAGGCATGCAACTAGGATGGGTGGGATGAGCTGCGTATGCTCCTCCTCTTCCTCTCCATCATCACCACCATCTTCACCTCCATCATCTTCATCATCATCATCTTCACCATCATCATCATCATCACCATCATCTTCATTGTTCTCCTCCTCATCACCATCACTATCTTCATCCTCTTCATTATCATCTCAACCATCATCATCATCTTCTTCATCACCATCGTCATCTTCATCATCTTCTTCATCACCACCATCTTCATCATCACCGTCTTAATATCTGTCCTCAACATCCTTTCCTTCATCATCATTTCCTTAATCACCATCGTCGTGATCATCGTCATCATCATTTCCTTCATCGTCATCATCATCTTCACCATCCTTCATCATCATCACCATCATCATCTTCTTCATCATCATTTTCTTCATCACAATCATCATCATTTCCTTCATCATCTTCATCATTTCCTTCATCACTTCCTTCATCATCATCATCTTCTCCTTCATCATCTTCTTTCCTTTATCCTCCTCATCTTCATCATCATCATCATCATCATCATCCTTTATCCTGCTCCTCTCCTCCTCCTTCCCCCCCGCCACCATCCACATCCCCTACAGTGACACCGTCACCCTGTGCTGCCCCTTACTCTGGCTCGTCCTCCTCCACCTCCCCCTTGTCCTCCTCCTCTCCCTCCCTCTCCCTCATCAACTGTCTGACCCCAACCTGCCACCCAATGCCCTCCCCATCCTCCCCGTCCTCCTCCAAGTACTCCATCCACCCCAACAGCCTCCTGCCCATCCTCTGCATCCAGCGCACCAACAGCGGCTGCTAGACCTGCCTGATGGCCAGGGAAAGGCGTGCCATGGTGGATGTCCAGGTGCTGCTGGTGCCTCCCCGTATCCTGGACGGAGGGATTGAGGCTACCATGGTGGTCACGGACAAGGTCCGGGCACATGGAGAGACCAACATGGTGGTGATGGAGAAGGACCAGGCCCTTGGAAAGACCAACTTGGTGGTGTTGGAGAAGGCCCAGGGCCATGGAGAGACCAACATGGGGGTCATGGATAAGGCCCAGGCTCTTGGTGAGACCAGCATGGCAGTGATGGACATGGCCCAGGACCATGGAGGGATGGAGACGGCCCTGGTGGTGGAGGCCCAGGCCCCGAAGGGCGAGGGCCGCAGCCTGTTGCTGCGCCGACCAACGGTCAGGTGGCCCCGTTCCCTCGTCCTGTGGCTGCTGCCGGGGCAGCTGGTGCTGCCTGCCAGGTACCGGGTACCGGGGCCGCCAGGTGTCGGTGCACATGGATGGCAGTCTAGAGCTTCAGGGCCCGCAGGCCGGCGAGGAGCCTGGGGCGGTGTGCCTGGCCTGCAACCTGGCCAGGGTGGTGGGCAGGCCAGTCAGAGTGTGGATGGTGGACACCATGCCTCTGGGAATCCCTGGTTCTGGGGGTCACCCTAGGATTCCCCACAAGATGCACTCCACAATGTGCATCCCTGTTGCAAGACACCAGAGATTTATTGCAAGATTTCCCTGCCGGTGGTCACCACGGGTTTCCCCACAAGATACATCCCATCAACCCTGGCATCCCTGCTGCAAGACACGCAGAGATTTCCCGTAGGATGCACCCCATCAACCCAGCCATCCCTGCTGCGAGACATACGGAGATTTCCCGCAGGATGCACCCCATCGACTTGGGTGTCCCTGGTTCTGGGTGTCACCATCGGATTCCCCACAAGATGCACCCCACAATGGGCATCCCTACTGCGGGTCACCCTAAGATTTTCTGCAGGATGCAGCCCATCAACCTGGACATCTCTTGTTGTAGGGGTCACCCCGGGATTCCCTCAGGATGCACCCCACTTCCATCCTCATCCATGAAGGTCAGTTATTCTGCCTGCTCTGCCCGGCTGCCACATCCCCATCCTCCCTGTCCTCGTCCTCCTACTCCCTCATATCCTCATCCTCCTCCCTGTCATCCCCATCCTCCTCTTCCCTGTCTTCCTCCTTCTCCTCCCTGTCCTCCTTCTACTCCTTCTTCTCCTCTTCCTCCTCCTCCTCCCAATACTCCTCCTACTTCTCCCCATCCTTCTCCCCGTCCTCCTCCTCCTTATCTTCCTCCTCCTCCCCATTCTCCTCCTCATCCTCCACCTCTGCCCCATCCTCTTCCTCCTCCTCCATATCCACCCTATCTTCACAGGCCTCCCCATCCTCCTGCTCCTCATCATCCTCCCATCATCCTCCCCGACTTCTTCCTCCTCCCCATCCTTCCCATTCTCCTCCTCCTCATCCCCAACCTCCTCCTCTGCTGCCTCCTCCTCCCCATCCTCCCTGTCTTCCTCCTCAGTCTTCTGCCTGCTCCCCAACTGCAGAGTCCTGCGTGGTCCCCAGTGCTGGGACCACTTAGCTGTCTCACCCAATGGCTCCCTGGGAGGCATTGCCTGGCAACGTGATGGGACCCAGATGTCCTCAGCAGCCTCCAGCTCTGCTAGGCAGGATGCTATTGCCTGACAACTGTCAGAGGGCACTGGAATGTCCCCACTCCTCCATCACCATGGCAACCACCGGCACATCTTGCAGGGGGGAGGGGGCACACTGAGGGAAGGTAAAACAATCAAATTAATAATAACAATAAAACGAATAAAAATTATAATAATGAAATAAATAAGAATAAAAGTGACAATAATGAAATAAATAAGACTAAAAACAGTAATGGAATAATAATGATAAAATAGATAATAATATTGGGGCTGGGGATATAGCCTAGTGGCAAGAGTGCCTGCCTCGGATACACGAGGCCCTAGGTTCGATTCCCCAGCACCACATATACAGAAAACGGCCAGAAGCGGCGCTGTGGCTCAAGTGGCGGAGTGCTAGCCTTGAGCGGGAAGAAGCCAGGGACAGTGCTCAGGCCCGGAGTCCAAGGCCCAGGACTGGCCAAAAAAAAAAAAAAAAAAAAAAAAAGATAATAATAATAAAATAAAAATGAAATAAATAAAAATTGATAATACTAATAATGAAATAAATAAAAATTAAAAACAGCCCAGGAACTTTCTACAAGTCACGTTCCAAACTTTTTGGGCAGATATTATTATTTATTGTTATCATAATCATTATTATCTTTCTTGATTATTATCATTCTTGATTATTATTTTATCATTATCATTATTAAATATTATTTTATCTATTGCTCTTTCCAAGCGGACCATGAGACCAGAGGAAAATGTTCTCCCCGTCTCATTAAAATTAAATAATAAATAAATAAATGAAAATATAAAGAAATGAATAGTGCTTCTTTTCTTTTCTTTCCTCTTATTTATTCTGTTTTCCTCACAAAACCTTCCAGGTCCTGGGGAACATCATTCATAAAGGTCTGTATTTTGGTATAATCATATATACACACATATACTATATATGTAATATATGCATAATATATACATATATAATATATATTATATAATATGTTATATATTATTACATAATATAATGTATTATGAGATGATATTAGAATGGGTTCTGTGACTGTCTTCTCTTTATAAATACATTCATTCATGGATACATGCACATTGATAAGTTACTCATATATTATGGTACGTAAAAGAATGTAGTAATACTGTCACACAGTGTATAATGTGCATTCTGTATTGTTATTAATTAATGTTGCATGTAATATAACATGAAATTTTATTATACTATTCTGTGACACACAATTATACAGAAAAATGATGTGGAATGTAATAAGAGTACATTATGTGATATATGATAATTCTATAATTGCATACGATAGTATTGTATTATGTATGTGATATTAATGTAGTATTGCAGAATAATTAATATGATATATACTATTAAATAATACAATATTATGATACGATGTATAATAATGTATCAAATTGGAATAATATTACAATAATATATTCTATGATACACCATAATAGAATAATATATTGTATTATATATAATAATGTATCACATTATGTATAATATTACAATAATATATTCTATTATACATCATATGATATTATATAGTACTAGTATGTATAATAATGTATCATATTACATATCTTACAATGATATATCCTATTATACATCATAATATAATATATTGTACTATTATATTCTATATAATATCATTACATTACATAATAACATTATGCAACATAATAATACTATATTATACTATCTTATATATAATATTATAGGACATATCCTATATTCCGTAGTTTATATATTATATGACTATATGATGTAGATCACATTAAATATTAGGATTGATCCATTGTCATTATATATAATATAATGCCCCAGGCAGGCCACTTCCGGTGGGTATCTAGGATCTGGAACTTGTCCTGCTCCCAGCCATGTCACTCTTGTGAGTCTCCAGGCAACACGTCTCCAATCAGGGTCACCAGTGTAGGCCTCTTCCGCTTGGTATCCAGGAGACAGGCTATGTCCCAGCTCCCCCCCCCCCCCAATGACTGCCACTTTGCTCAGTATCCAGGCAAAAGGCTTAGTCCTGTACCAATGACTGTCACTTCCGCTTAGTATCCAGGCTACAGGCTTCATCCCACCCCCCAAGGTAGGCCACTCCCTCTGGTGTCTCCTCCCTGCTTCCCAGTGAACCTAACAAGCAGCTCTCCCCCTGCTGTCACTTCCAGTGGAGCACCTCGTTCTTTTCTGATTAGTTCACACAAGGGGCAGCCCCACCTCTAGGCATGTCTGTCACTTCCCATTGGCCCACAGCCTGACTGTCCTTAGCACAAGCCCCCTGGTCCCACCCCTTTGTTCCAGGTTGCCTCTGAATGGTCAGCCTGGGATTAGGCCCGGCTCCTTCCACCCAGTGCTGCAAATCACTTCTGACTGCTCCATGTGGGGACTCTGGCCCTGCCCACCACCTAAGGCATGCCCCAAGCAGACTACCTCAGGGCCCAGGTGAGTATGTCACAATCTATGGGTGATGGATTCTCCCATAGTTCCCTGCATGATACAAGGTCAATCCAATCCACATATCATAGAAATGGGATGGAATGTCACATATCAAACAGAATATAATAGATAACTTGTGACAATATATCATATAAAAATTATATAATGTAATTGTGATGTAACATAATATATCATGCATAATATATTAGATAACATGTAATAATTTATAATATAAAATTATATAATGTAATTGTAACATAATGTAATATATCACACATAATATAATAGATAACTAGTGATAATATATAATATGGAATATGTAATAATCTACTATATCCTGTATACTATAAATGTGATATGACATAATGTATAATGCTTAATGTAATATCTAACATGCAATAATATTTAACATAATATATAGTATATTATATATTATATAATACATAATAGACAAATGTGACATAATATAATACATAAGGCTATGTGTATTGTAATATATACTTTCTAATTATATAATATAAGGGATCCAGGGAAGACGGCGGAGGAGCGGCTGAGCCCTTGCAGAGCTCCCTCTGATATCATAGTTTTCTCACCTCATAGAAACTGTTTCTCCGAGAAAGACAGCCAAAGTAAGTTCTAACAGTACAGGGATTCTGAACAGGAAGGAAAAATCGACTTTGCTGGTCTGAAAACACAGATTTGAACTCCGGGCTGCATCCTGCCGCAGCGCCAGCGCCGGCTCCGGCACAGTGCCGGGCACAGTCCCCCGCACTCCGCGCAGCTAAAGCGAGAAATACTCCAGATGGCAGCCGAGCACGGAGGACCTGACATCGCAGAGACAGCGTGAGTACCCCACAAAAAAATCATTCTCGCTTGTGCCCACAGTCCAGCTTCTGGAAGGCATCCCTGTCCCCACCACCAGAGCAAAGCGCCATCTTTGCCACTGGAATAGGGTCAGACCAGACTGGAACTGAAGCGGGCCTGGGGAAAGCAAGGTCAAAAAAGCCATCTTTGAAAAGGGCAGGAGGGGCGGAATCAGTGAGAACCAGCTCCGCCCAGAAGAACGCCCCCTGCCCTAGTGGGAGGCGAGTCCGGGGCTTAGCCAGAGATGCCCCGCCCTGCCCGCCGGAACTTCTAAACTTAAAGCAAAAGCTACGAGAAGCTACCAGGGGCACGGAAACAACAGACGGAGGAACAAACAGTTCCCGGGACAGCTAAACGGTCCCGTCACAGAGGAAGCTAATTCCCAGCCCAAAACGGAGCTGCATCCCACAGCCACCTATGCCAAGGAGGCCGCCTCCCTCAGGCAAGCAACTCTCAGTGGAGCAAAACAGGCCAGAGGCGTCCCGCTCTGCTGAGTTCACAGCCTAGTCAAGTCCAGGCATCAAAGGCAGCTGCCCCACAGCAGACAGAGGAGCCACAGTTCCTGTGACTGCTCATGTCCCCATCGACAGAGGACGCCCAAGGCCTGCCTGCAAGCTGTGCGAACCTCAGAGACCCACGATTGCACCAACAGGGGAGAAGGTCAGAACAGAACCACCCCTTGCCAATTGAAATCAAGTCAAACCAGCCAATCAGGAAAATAGACTGCAGTCCATTGCAGGGAAACCAGAGACTGGTTTCTTTTTCTTTTCAAACATTTTTTTTAAACTTTTCTTTTAAATTTTCTTTTTAATTTTTTCACACCTGAAACATCATTGGCTGTTTTTTTTTTTGTTTGTTTGTTTGTTTTTTGTTTGTTTTCCATTTTTACTGGTTTGTTTTATCAAGTTGTTTTTGTGTTTGTTTATTTGTTTGGGTTGTTCCTTTTCTGTTATTTTCCTTTTTATTTACTTATGCTTCCTTTTTAAATAATTTTTCTCTGTTTTGTGTATCTGTCTTCCAGTATTTTTACTTCATTTCTCTCGTTGCGTCCTCTTCCTTTAAAAATTACTTTCCTATAAATAACACCTACACCCTTTTCTGCTAACTCTCCAGTGTCTGTCATTTTATCAATGTTCTTTCTACTGATTCTACTCTTCTCCACATTTCCACGTCACTGAAACTAAACCAAAATCACCACCACCCCCCCAATACACTTTACTCTATTCTCTTTACTACCTCCAACTTACCCTCCTGACTTACTGCCTGGACCTCCAGGTTCCATTGACTCCTGGTTATTGGATAGAGGGTATCCCAGCTTAATACGAGTGAATCAAAGGGGTTCATAGAGAAAGCCAGTCCTAAAAGAACTTAATATAAAAACAAGAATTGCGTATAAGGTTGTAACAGTAAATAAGTAACTACTGAATACAGGGCCCAGGATCGGATGTTATATTGAAATTGTATTCTTTAGGAACACCAAATCTAACTTTATAGACAGGTATACAAGTTATCTGTATATAATTGTGAAATTGTAAGATTTACACAACAGTGCTTGGTAAGGGCTGCTTTGGGTCTTAAACAGTGCTCATAGGTGCTGGTAGACTGGCATTCCCAATTCAAATGGGCAGAAGAAACACAAGAAAGATGGCAAATAATGAAGTCTTATCCCCCACTCAAAACAAGCAGGAAGCAGAGCAGTCAATCAAAAACATAGAAGAAAACCCCCAAAATGCTCTACAAAGTTTACTGATAAACATGATAAATGAAAAGTTTGAATCTTTTCAGTCAATTATGTTAGAGCGTAAGGAGGCAAAGCAAAAATTAATGGAGAATTTCATGGCATCCACAAATAGAAAGATAAGTGAGCTTCAAGAGTCAAATGAAAAGATAGCTACCCAACTTAAAGATTTGAGAGACAACACTCAAAACCAAAGTAATGAAGTTAATGAAGTAAAGAAGTCCATACAAGACCTAAGAAATGACATGGAAATCATCAGGAAAGACCAGTCAGAAGGAAAAGAGATTCGAAATCAAGTAGCTAGCCTACAGTCCCTACTAACTGAAGCAGAGGATCGAATCTCAGGAGCTGAAGATTCCTTAGATTCTATGGAGAAAGATCAAAAATCAATACAAATCCAGTCCAAGCAACAAAACAGATCGCTACAGGAGATTCAAGACACAATCAGGAAGCCCAATTTAAGGATAATAGGTATTGAGGAAAACTTGGAGAAAGAGGTTAATGGGATAGGCAACCTATTTAACAGAATATTAGCTGAGAACTTCCCAAACATCCAGAAGGAAAGGCCTATACAGATACAAGAAGCATTTAGAACCCCAAATGGACCAGACCAGAATAGGACTTCCCACCGACACATTGTGATCAAAACAGCTTCAGCAGAGTGCAAGGAAAAAATACTCAAAGCTGTTAGGGCAAAGAAAACAATCACATATAAAGGAAAAGCAATCAGAATTACCCCAGACTTCTCAGCAGAGACCATGAAAGCAAGGAGAGCCTGGAATGAAGTATACCAAACTCTAAATAAAAATAACTACCAACCAAGAATTCTGTACCCCGCCAAACTCTCCTTCATAGCCAAAGGTCAAATAAAAGTCTTCCACAATAAGGAAAAACTGAAACAATATATCTCCACCAAACCAGCTTTACACAAAATCCTTAAAGATGTACTATACAGGGAAAATAATCAAGATCCCAACACAGACAGAGAAATGAACCCTAATTAGTAAACACTAGATCAAGAAATGGGAAGACACAGCTTTAAACAAAATAGTGATAATGAAAGGAACAAACGATCACCTCTCAATCCTAACTGTCAACATTAATGGACTTAATTCTCCAATCAAACGACATAGGCTCATAACTTGGATCAAAAATCAAGATCCATCTTTCTGCTGCCTCCAAGAGACACATCTATCCAGCAAAAGTAAACATCTTCTAAAAGTGAAAGGCTAGAAACAAAATATCAAGCAAATGGCCCCCATAAGCAGGCTGGAGTTGCAATCCTAGTATCAGACAAAATTGACTTCCAATTAAAAAAGGTAAGAAGAGACAAAGAAGGTTACTACATACTAGTAAAAGGATCTCTCCAACAGGAAGAAATAACCATCCTAAATATCTACACGCCAAATGCAGGAGCACCCAACTTCATCAAACAAACACTACTGGCTCTAAAAACATTCATAGACCCAAACACAATGATAGTGGGGGACTTTAACACTCCACTATCACCTCTGGACAGATCAACACGCCAAAAACTGAACAAAGAAACCACAGAACTAAACAATTGCATAGACCAACTAGACTTAATCGACATCTACAGAATATTCCACCGAGCAAGGACAGAATACACATTCTTTTCGGCAGCACACGGAACATTCTCCAAAATAGATCACATCTTAGGGCACAAAGAAAATCTGTACAAATTCAGAAATATCAAAATCATTCCCTGCATTCTTTCAGACCACAATGGAATAAAATTAGAGCTCTACTCATTCAGCCACCACAGAAAATTCCACAATTCATGGAGACTAAAGAACACACGGCTGAACCATCAGTGGATCATTGAAGAAATTAAAACAGAAATTCAAATGTTTATGGATTTCAACCAAGTTGAGGACACAAAGTACCAGCTCCTTTGGGACACAGCAAAGGCAGTACTCAGAGGAAAATTTATATCTCTGAGTACATACATCAACAAACTGGAGAAACAGCAACTCAGTAATTTAAGGAAGCACCTTAATTTTCTGGAGAGAGAACAGCAAGCCAAACCCCAAGTCAATAGACGGAAGCAAATAATTAAAATCAAATCAGAATTAAATCAATTAGAGACGAAAAAAACCATCGAAAGAATCAACAAAACAGAGTTGGTTCTTTGAAAAAATCAACAAGATAGACAGACCCCTGGCAAACCTGACCAAAGAACGAAGGCAGCAAACTCAAATAAACAAGATAAGAGATGAAACAGGTAGCATCACCACAGAAATAACCGAAATTCAGAAAATAATAAGGGACTATTTTGCAAACCTTTATGCCAACAAATTCGAGAACTTGGAAGAAATGGATGAGTTCCTAGAAAAAATTGATACCCAGAAACTCAACTATGAAGACTTAAACCTTCTAAACAGACCCATATCCAGTATTGAAATAGAAACAGCAATAAATGATCTCCCAACCAAGAAAAGCCCAGGTCCAGACGGATTCACCGCAGAATTCTACAAGGCCTTCAAAACAGAACTCACTCCAATATTTCTCAAACTCTTCAATGAAATTGAAAGAGAACGTTCACTACCAGACTCATTTTATGAAGACAGTATAACCCTCATCCCAAATCCAGGCAGAGACTCATCACGGAAAGAGGACGACAGACCAATCTCCCTGATGAACATAGATGCAAAAATTCTCAACAAAATTCTGGCCAATCGACTTCAACAGGTCATCAAAAAAATCATACACCACGATCAAACTGGATTCATCCCAGGGATGCAAAGCTGGATTAATATACGCAAGTCAATTAATGTAATCCACCTCATCAACCGGAGCAAGGTAAAGAATCACATGGTTTTATCGCTGGATGCGGAAAAAGCATTCGATAAAATCCAGCACCCATTTATGCTAAAAGCCCTGGAAAAACTGGGATTCCAGGGAGCATTCCTGAATATAATCAAGGAAGTTTATGACAAACCAACAACAAGCATAACTCTAAAAGGTGAAAAACTAAAGCCATTCCCTTTAAAATCAGGAACAAGGCAGGGATGTCCACTCTCTCCCCTGCTCTTCAACATAGTACTAGAATTCCTAGCCAGAGCAATTAGGCAAGAAGAGAATATAAAGGGGATCCAAATAGGAAAAGATGAAGTTAAACTTTCTTTCTTCGCAGATGACATGATCCTATACCTAAAGAATCCCATAGACTCTACCCCCAAGCTACTAGAGCTGATCCAAAACTTTGGCAAAGTTGCAGGATATAAAATAAACCTTCAAAAATCAACGGCCTTTCTCTATGCTAACAACCCGAAGACCGAGGCTGAAATTAGGAAAGCAACTCCTTTTGCAATAGCCCCCAAAAAACATAAAATACCTAGGAATAACCTTAACCAAAAAAGTGAAAGACCTCTTTGAAGAGAACTTTAAAAGCTTGAAAAATGAAATTAAGTCAGAACTAAGACAATGGAAAAACCTCCCATGCTCCTGGATTGGGAGGATTAATATAATCAAAATGGCAATATTGCCAAAGGCTATCTACAAATTCAATGCAATACCCATTAATATCCCAACACCATTCTTTAAAGAAATAGAGGAAGCAATCCAGAAATTCATATGGAAGAATAAAAGACCTAGAATAGCAAAAACACTCCTAAGCAGAAAGAACAGTGCTGGAGGAATTACAATACCCAACTTCAAGCTGTATTATAAAGCTATAGTAATAAAAACAGCTTGGTATTGGCACCGGAACAGGCCTGAACACCAATGGAACAGAATTGAAGACCCAGAATTAAACCCACAGAACTACGCCTACTTAATCTTTGATAAAGGAGCTAAAACAATAGTATGGAAGAAAGATAGCCTCTTTAACAAGTGGTGCTGGCAAAACTGGCTCAACACATGCAACAAACTAAAACTAGATCCTTATATATCACCCTGCACCAAAATCAATTCCAAATGGATTAAAGACCTTGAAATCAAAACAGACACCCTGAAAACACTAAAGGAAGGAGTAGGAGAAACACTTGGGCTCCTTGGCACAGGACAGAACTTCCTTAACAAAGACCCTGAAAGGCTACAAATCAAAGAAAGGTTGGAAAAATGGGACTGCATCAAACTCCAGAGCTTCTGCACGGCAAAGGACATAGCTCTCAAGATAAACAGAAAGCCCACAGACTGGGAGAAGATCTTTACCGGACATTCAACAGACAAAGGCCTCATCTCTAAAATATATGCAGAACTAAAAAAATTACCTTCTTCCAAAACAAAACCGCAAAGAACCAATAGCCCCCTCATCAAGTGGGCTAAAGACTTACAAAGAAACTTCTACGATGAGGAAATGAGAATGGCCAATAGACATATGAAAAAATGCTCTACATCACTGGCCATAAAGGAAATGCAAATCAAAACAACATTGAGATTCCATCTCACCCCAGCAAGAATGTCAAATATCAAGAAAACTAATAATAACAATTGTTGGAGGGGATGTGGCCAAAAGGGAACCCTACTTCATTGTTGGTGGGAATGTAAACTGGTTCAGCCACTCTGGCAAGCAGTATGGAGATTCCTCAGAAGGCTCAATATAGAACTCCCCTATGACCCAGCAGCCCCACTGTTGGGTATCTATCCAAAAGCCCACAAACAAAATCACAGTAATGCCACCAGCACAACAATGTTCATCGCAGCACAATTTGTCATAGCGAGAATCTGGAACCAACCCAGATGCCCCTCCATAGATGAATGGATCAGGAAAATGTGGTACATATACACAATGGAATTTTATGCCTCTATCATAAAGAATGACATTGTTCCATTTGTAAGGAAATGGAAGGACTTGGAAAAAGTTATACTAAGTGAAGTGAGCCAGACCCAAAGAAACATGGACTCTATGGCCTCCCTTATTGGGAATAATTAGTACAGCATCACAAGGCCCAATAGCTATACCCTTATGAACACCTAAGATGATGCTAAGTGAAATGAGCTCCATGTTATGCAAACAAGTGATATATCACAGTTGTAACTACTTTCAACGTCCTATGTGTATGTGTAGTTTCTATTATTGATGATGTTCTTGTATCACCTTCTATGGTTGTACCTACACTATCTCTGTAATCTTATCTGAGTATATTGGAAACCGTGTTTACTGGTTTTGGAAGTAGGAAATTCAAAGGGAATACCAAATTTGAGAGACACAGGGTAAAAAAAAGAGAAATAGCTACAAAAGCAATACTTGCAAAACTGTTTGGTGTAAGTGAACTGAACACCTGGGGGGGAGGGAAAGGGGGGGAGGGAGGGGGGCATGAGGGACAAGGCAACAAACAGTACAAGAAATGTATCCAATGCCCAACGTATGACCACTGTAACCTCTCTGTACGTCAGTTTGATAATAAAAATTTGAGAAAAAATAAATAAATAAATAAAATAAAAAAATAAAAATTAAAAATTAAAAAAAAAATTATATAATATAAACGTGGAATAATACAACAAATAATGTAACATGTAATTTGCTATAACATCTTATATATTATATAATATAAAATGTATATAATGTAATATATAATGCATTGGGTAATGTATATTATGTAATTTGTATTATCATACTGTGCAATATATAGCATATAAATATAATATAATATATACTCTACAATGTAATACATAACTTGTAAATATAAATGTGGTATCCTGTAACTTTATATAATGTGTAATAGATAACATAATATGTATTTTGTAATAATACACTACATACTATAAAATGCAAACCCATGTTATCACATGTAATATCACATAGAACAATATATAAATGTGATAGAAAATATACACCGATGTTAATCCAGTCTCTATATATAACACATACATGATGTATAATACAGATATTATATATAGTACAAATATGATATATAATACAAGTATGATATGTGATTTATTACTATATATTTGTATATCATATTACATATTGTAGGATATAGAATAACAAAGTTATAGAACTGACAGGTGTGGCTTTTAATTCTGTATGTTCAGTTATATTAATAACTACAGATATCATATAGACAGTTATATATAATCTACAATTGTATTAATAATGTATATAGTCATTAGTAATTCTATTCGTCACATATAGTTATATATAATTGTACTAATATGTATAATACAATTATATATAAAAATAAATATAACTATATTAGTAATATACAATATAATATACAATAATGTTAATAACAATATATAACTATAATACATAACATATGAATTATATAATGATAGTATATCATTACAATAATAACATATAATTTATAGTTTTAATAACTGTATTAATAAAATAGTTACATATAATTGTACTTGTAATATATAATAGTTACTGATAAACATAAATATAATTATATTAATGTATATAGTTATGTATAATTGTTTTAATAGTGTATAGTTGTTGGAGAATTAAAGTCTCCAACCAGTGGAAAAGTTTAGCCCCGGCACGGTTACTCTGATGCCTCATTAGCACACTAATAGGCCCTTGGGAACACATTCCCAGAAAGGAGTTTCTGGTGTTTGTGGGCCAAAGGAAGCCACCAGTTGTTGTGAGAATCTCCTCTTTCCCCCTACTTAGCAAGTCTCCCTTAGGAGACTTGCTAGACCAGCTGCCTTTAGTGTTAGATTCTCACTATAAACAGGAAAGTCTCCTCACTAGATTCTCACTGTAAACAGGAAAGTCTCCTCACTAGATTCTCACTGTAAACAGGAAAGTCTCCTCACTGTTATTTCACAAGTATTTGGAGAAGTCAAGATTGATGTTATCTAGTCTTAAGGAGATAGTAGCTAGGAGATAATTAGTTCTACCTCGGTTGTATACAGTTCCTTGTTTTGATATCAATAATCTTTGTAGTCACTACCTCCTGTTATTAGAAAGGCATTTGTACCAAGTTCCTGCCCACACAGTAGGAAATTTCCTCCACTTTTGTATTTGAGAAAAATGTCATGCTGTATTGATCTTTTACCCTGTAATTGTAAAATTGGTTTCTAACCCTATATAAACCCTGGCCCTCTTGAAATAAAGTATGCATTGGTTCACTCGCCTTGCATCCCCCGTGTCCTGATTTCGACTGCAGTTACCCAGGTTCAACATCTGGCGTCCGGACCCAGGGACCTGACAATTGATCCACAGGAGATTGCGGAACTGCCGAGCTCTCGAGTTAGTTGAGAGATATTTTTAATTCACAGGAGACAAGGGATCTGTGTATAGTTCACAGGAGACAAGGGATCTGTGTGGTGAGCTCCTATTTTTAATATTACGGGGTTATGGGACAAGCTAAATCAACTCCATTTTCTAATCTTATCCACCACGTACTGAAGCGAAATGGAGCTATAGTCTCCCGCTCACAGGTAGACGAATGTGTACAAGTGGTGGTGGAGTTTAACCCATGGTTCCCGGAGGAAGGTACTTTAGATCTAGAAGTCTGGGAACGTGTAAAGAATAATGTGGAAAAGGCATATAGGCATGGTGAGAAAGTTCCAGTTACCTTTTGGTCTATTTGGGCATTAACACGTGCAGCTCTAAGTATGATGTGTCGGAATGCTGTCAGAACAACAGCGGCCGAACTGGAGGCTGACGTGGAGAAAGCCATGGAGACTTATAATTTGCCCGAAGAGGTAAAAACTCAAATCGGGCAGGAGTTAAAAGAGATGGCTACATCTGAGCAGTCTCCTGCTAGTGTTGACAGAGAAAAGGTAGCACCTAAAGCTAAATCTGTGGCTGCTACTCATACCTCTTCAGAGAATGAGGCCGATTCATATAGCTCAGCAGGGCAGTCTGAGAGCTACAGATGCTCTAGCAATCCACCGCGACCTGCTACGAAAATGAGGCTTAAAAAGAAAAGACCACAGCTGCCAAAGCTGCCTCTATTTCCCTCTTCTTCTGATTCTGACTCTGAGGGCTTTGTTCCTCTTCGGAGCTACAGAGCCTTCCCCGTCATTAGACCCCCTCCGGTGGATGGGGTAGCACAGCCCCCTCGTTATGAGAGTATAGATATGGCCCACCTAACTCAGCTACGGAAGGCGGTAACCTTATATGGACCGCAGGCGCCATATGTTAAAGAACTAATGTCATCAATTGTCTCTGCCTATGGAAACTTGGCTCCTGAGGATTGGAAAGTTATTTGTAGAGCGCTATTAAAGCCTCAGGAATATCTACAATGGTTAATGTGGTACAGTGATGGTGCCGCCACTAAGGCAGCCCAAAATGCTCAGTCCCGTAATCCTGCCCTCCGCAGGATTACACATGCTATGCTAACAGGCACTGGGGATTATAAGCGCGCTCAGGACCAAGTAAATATCCCTAGAGAGATTCATGAGCAGCTGCAGGAAATATGCCTAGAGGCATGGGGTCGAGTACGTCCCGAAGGCGAAAAAGAAGGTTCCTGGGCACGTATTATTCAAGGGGCCCAGGAACCCTACTTAGACTTCATAGCGCGCCTTCAAAAGAACATCGATAGGACAGTACAAGATGCGGCTGTTCGTGATCAATTAATTAAATTACTAGCATTTGAGAATGCTAATGAGGATTGTCAGCGTGCAGTTTTGCCTGTTAAAGAGACTGGGGATATACTACTATATGCCAAGGCTTGTCGGAATGTATATTCGGACTCTCAAAAGATGAGGCTGCTGGGACAGACTTTGGCCGCCAATCTAAAATTGCCCGACTCTGGGGAACTTAGATGTTTTGGCTGTGGAGACAAGGGACATACTAAAAGAAATTGTGTTAAGAGAAAATCGGCTAATACAAAGCCGCCGGGGAAATGCCCTCGCTGCAGACGCGGGGCGCATTGGGCCCGGGAATGTCGGTCTAAAACTGACATTGAAGGGAACATACTTTCCTTTCCATCGGGAGTAGTGCAGGGAGGAAGTGCTAAGCGTTCGGGAAACGGGGCACGGGGCCAGCCTCGTGGCCCCGCTCCAACAAACGAGGCTTTCCCACCGTCTTTTCACTACAACCAGCCACTAGCGGGAGCGCCGCAGTGGACCTTCCCTCAAGCCAGACCTTAACTCTCCCTGCTAACTCCGCTCCCATCAGAGTTAAAACTGGCATATACGGTCCCTTGCCATCGGGGACCTGGGGCCTCCTTATGGGGCGTTCTAGTTTAAATGCAAAAGGGGTGTTAGTTATACCAGGAGTAATTGACTCCGACTACACGGGAGAGATTCTAGTCCTTATGACCTCCCCTGTACCTTATGAGATTAATGCTGGGGATCGTATTGCACAATTAATTTTGCTTCCTTACATATCTATATCATCTTCTGCAAACCCCCGTAAAGGAGGTTTTGGCAGTACGGACCCCCATTATGTTTTCTGGACCTTAAATATAGCAAAGAAGCAACCTTGTCGTAAATTTTACATAGGAGACAAGCAATTTAAAGGACTGTTGGATACTGGCTCAGACATAACTATAATCAGACAGACTGAGTGGCCCCGAGACTGGGTTACTCAAACAATCCAGTGTGATATAAAAGGTGTCAGTAGTACACCAGTTTCAGTTATTAAACAGAGTGTTGAATATCAGGATATTGCTGATGGTGAAGGCCAGCATGCCATTGTGAAGCCATATGTTTTAGAAGTACCTATTAACATCATTGGGCGAGATGTCTTAGAACAATGGGGAGCTCATTTAGTTTTCCCTTGATGTCCAGATGGATGTCTCTCCCATTAAGATTTCCTGGCGGTCAGATCGTCCAGTCTGGATTGAGCAATGGCCTTTGTCTAAAGAGAAATTGGCGGCTGCGGAACAGCTTGTTGAAGATCAGTTAGCTAAAAATCATATTGAGGTATCTACCTCTCCCTGGAACTCTCCTATTTTTGTTATTAAAAAGAAATCTGGCAACTGGAGACTACTCACTGATCTACGAGCTGTAAATGCAGCTATGATACCTATGGGTGCTTTACAACCTGGCATGCCCCAGCCATCCATGATTCCTGAAAATTGGCATATTATAGTAATAGATTTGCAAGATTGTTTCTTTACTGTTCCTTTACACCCTGAAGACCGCTCACGTTTTGCTTTTTCTTTGCCTCGAATAAACCTCCAAGGACCCCATCGACGGTTTCAATGGAAAGTTTTGCCCCAAGGCATGATGAATTCACCTACTATGTGTCAGACTTTTGTAGCCAGAGCATTAGAACCTATTAGAAAAAGATTTCCTCAAGTTTTATGTATTCACTACATGGATGATTTGCTGTTTGCTGCACCTAATAAAGATGTTCTATCGGAGTTATTGAAAATTTTGCCTTTGCATCTGCAACAGTATGGTTTGATAGTTGCCCCTGATAAGATCCAGACAGAAGAGCCATTTAAGTATCTAGGGTATTTAGTTAGGAGACAAGCAATTACCCCTCAATTAATAAAAATCCGTACTGAAGAGTTAAAAACTCTCAATGACTTTCAAAAGTTATTAGGGGACATCAATTGGCTTCGCCCTTCCTTAGGAATTCCCACATATGCGCTGCATAATCTATTTTCCATCCTTCAAGGAGATTCGGACTTAAAAAGCCCCCGAGAGTTAACTGATGAGGCACGTCAGGAGCTACTCCTAGTGGAAAAGGCCCTGGCTCAAAATTCCTTAGCTCGGGTAGACTTATCTGCCCCTATTGGGTTGCTAATTTTACTTACCAAAGACTACCCTACAGGGGTGCTAGCTCAGTACAATAAGCCTTTGGAATGGATATATACCAAACACACCTTCTCCAAAACGTTAACCACCTACCCAGAGATGATCAGTTTCATTATCATGCAAGGCCGTAAGAGATGCCTGAAAATCAGTGGGCAAGACGCCTACTTCATTATCACCCCTATACCTAAACAGCAGTTTGAGTTTATGTTACAAACCTCTGATCTTCTCCCTCTGGCTTTAAATGGCTTTACAGGGGAAATTTTATACCATTTACCTTCTAGTCCTCTTTGGCAATTTTTTCAAAGACAAACTTATGTTATTGATAATATTTTACTCTCTGAGCCCATTCTAAATGCTCCCAATGTTTTTGTAGATGGTACTAAAAATAACAAATGTGCTTTCTGGACAGAAGATAAATATCAAGTTTTCTTTACCCCTTGGCAATCAGCACAACAAAATGAGTTACAGGCTATTATATATGCTCTGGAAAATTTCTTGATACCTTTTAATTTAATTACTGACTCTGCTTATGCAGCACATGTTTTATGCAATATATACTCTGCTGTTATTTCTCAAATAAAACCCCCACTAAGTTCACTATTTAAACAATTACAGAACCTGTTGCGCCAGAGGCAACACTCTTTGTATGTAGTCCATATTCGAACTCATTCTAATTTGCCAGGTCCTATGGCATACGGTAATGCTAAAGTAGATGCTTTAGTCTCTTTTGCCTCAGCAGAAGAAGATCATGCTGCCCGGCACTCTAATGCAGGTCATTTACATGTTACTTATAAAATTCCCTTTAAACAAGCTAAACAAATCATTGCTAACTGTCCTACTTGCAGACCCTTGCATCTGCGAACTCTTCCCCACGGTGCGAATCCTCGAGGATTAGCTCCCAACGAAATATGGCAAATGGATGTAACACACATCCCTGAATTTGGCCGCTTACAATATGTGCATGTATCCATTGATACATATTCTTCTTTTATTTGGGCAACTCCTCTACCAGGGGAAAAAGGGACTCATGTCATTCAACATTTACTAGAAACATTCGCAGTCATGGGGATTCCTTCTCAAATAAAAACTGACAATGCACCAGCTTATTCCAGTAAACAAGTACGAAAATTTTTAGAATTTCATAACATTCTTCATGTTACAGGAATTGAATACAATCCTCAAGGTCAAGGTATAGTAGAAAGAGCTCATTATACATTAAAAACGCAAATTAAAAAACTAAAGAGGGGGAGTATGGATAGTACTGAGGGATATGCAACTTCTATGAAAAGTATTTACAAAACAGCCCGCGCTGTTATTGCAGAAGCATTATTTGTCCTTAACTTTTTAAATTTGCCTCAAGGAGATGTTTTAGCAAGAGCTGAGCGACACTTCCTAGCTCCGCCTATGCAAAACAAACCGCAGCCGGTTTGGATTAGATTGGGGGTTGGGCTAGATTGGGTCCCCGGGGAGTTGTTAACCCAGGGGCGAGGCTATGCTTATGTTTCTATAGGAGATGGCCAATCCTTCTGGCACCCACTCCGATGGGTCCGGCAAAGAGTGCCCACAGAACATCAAGATCGGGACAAGACGTCCTCATCCAAGCGACGAGATGATCCCAATCCAAGCCATGGCTGCCCTCAGTCTCCGTAAAAAGCCTCGAAGAGCAAGTACAGCCCCTTTACCCTCCTGGGGACAGGTAAAAGCTCTGGCTGATAAAGCCCAGAAGGTAGTAGCATCCACCGGAAAAGCGTTGACTCCTGAACACCTATTCCTGGCTATGTGTGCTCTGATAACCTGCAACTCTACTACGGCAGGGGCCACCTCAGAGGTAATGTATTGGGCCTATATTCCTAACCCTCCCTTATTACGTCCATATCTATGGACAGAAGCCCCCATCTCTGTTTCTACATCTATTCCCGATTTACTCTCTCCCCCCTACGGGTCCGGTGCTCCAGTTTTTCCTATGGAAGAAGGACGGTCTTTTAACTTTTCTTACTCTCACTTCTCTAAGGCTATCTGCCTAGGCCGCTCCCCATGTTACCCTTTTAGATATCAATATTGGATTCAGCATGGAGGTTCATATAACTCCAGTAGAACTCGGCTGATTAGACTGTCTTCCTGGTCTGTGGGATCTCATACCTATAAATTAGATAATTATCCTATTCCTGTTGGCCTGCCTAAATGTGACAATTTTACTTACCTGAACCTAAACTTTACTGAAAGACGTTGGGAAAATTGTCTAGGAATTTTTCCAACTATTTGGAATACATCCCAACATACTTGGTATGATTGGGGACCTTTTGGTGTGTGGTTGCAAAACTGCACTGAATATAACTCATCTTGTGACCCTACTTTAACTATGAACATGTCCAATGCCATGTCTGCTAAACAGCTTTTAGGGTGGTTTGGAGCAGGCTTTGGTGACCCCCGGCCTGCTCTCGCCCATGGAGACAGGCTATTTCCTCCACAACGTCATCTCTGGAAATTAGCAGCTTCTCTGGCTCCTGTATTGCTGGCCAATGGAACTTACTCAGGAACTAAAGGATCCTCGGCCTCCTACAACTTCACAGTTGTAAAGACCTATAATATCTCTGCTTGTGTTCATTTTCCACAAGTACTGATGGTCGGCCCCATAAACATAACTAAGAATGCCATTACCTGCATAAATTGTAAATTGTATACTTGTTTGAATAACAATGTCACCTTTAATTTTAGTCAAGATAGGATCATGATTTTAACCCAGCGCAACTCCCTTTGGGTTCCTGTTCGCATGCATCGTCCCTGGGCTGGAGGACCTGTGCAAGGATTGGTAATGCAGTTTTTCAAGCGGCTTCTGAGGAGGAGGAGTCGTGCCATTGGACTGATTATTGCAGGACTTGTTGGACTGATTGCCATTGCTACAACTGCAGCAGTATCCGGAGCCGCATTGCGACAATCTGTACAAACTCATGACTTTATGGTGCAGTGGCACCAGGACTCCCACAATCTGTGGCAACACCAGCTGGAAGTAAATGCCCACCTTCAAGATGAGTTAGAAGCTGTTAAAGGAGGAGTGTTTTGGCTTGGACAGAAATACCTGGCTTTGCAGCAACGATTGTTTTTGACTTGTGATTGGAATTCTAGTCATGTCTGTGTAACACCTTATAAATATAATGCCTCTGAATATGAATGGAATGATATACAAATGCTTATAGATGGAGCCCTACTAAATGGTACGTTAAGTGAACAAAGCTTGTACAGGGAGGTTTTTGAAGCTTTTCAAAAGGAATTGCCAGATGCCTCTTCTATTGATGATATAGCCCAAGGACTAGCTCAGACCTTAGAAGGACTAGACCCTAGGGGGTGGTGGCAAAGTATTACCCATAGTGTTGGAAGTGCTTTTATTGCCTTAATACTTATGATATGTGTCTTTTTCTTAGGATATTGTTCTATCATAGCTATAATGAAGTGTTACACTAGGAATAATTCCTCTGATGTTTTACTCACTGCCCTTAAACTTTCTAGAGAAGCGGCTGTGGAAAATTAATAAAAAAGGGGGAATTGTTGGAGAATTAAAGTCTCCAACCAGTGGAAAAGTTTAGCCCCGGCACGGTTACTCTGATGCCTCATTAGCACACTAATAGGCCCTTGGGAACACATTCCCAGAAAGGAGTTTCTGGTGTTTGTGGGCCAAAGGAAGCCACCAGTTGTTGTGAGAATCTCCTCTTTCCCCCTACTTAGCAAGTCTCCCTTAGGAGACTTGCTAGACCAGCTGCCTTTAGTGTTAGATTCTCACTATAAACAGGAAAGTCTCCTCACTAGATTCTCACTGTAAACAGGAAAGTCTCCTCACTAGATTCTCACTGTAAACAGGAAAGTCTCCTCACTGTTATTTCACAAGTATTTGGAGAAGTCAAGATTGATGTTATCTAGTCTTAAGGAGATAGTAGCTAGGAGATAATTAGTTCTACCTCGGTTGTATACAGTTCCTTGTTTTGATATCAATAATCTTTGTAGTCACTACCTCCTGTTATTAGAAAGGCATTTGTACCAAGTTCCTGCCCACACAGTAGGAAATTTCCTCCACTTTTGTATTTGAGAAAAATGTCATGCTGTATTGATCTTTTACCCTGTAATTGTAAAATTGGTTTCTAACCCTATATAAACCCTGGCCCTCTTGAAATAAAGTATGCATTGGTTCACTCGCCTTGCATCCCCCGTGTCCTGATTTCGACTGCAGTTACCCAGGTTCAACATATAGTTATATGTAATTATATTAATAATATATAGCTATATTAATTACATGTAGTTATATATAATTGTACTAATATGTATAATACAGTTATGTATAAAGTAAATATAACTATATTAGTAGTATATAATATAATATACAATAATATTAATAAGAATATACAACTATATTAATAATATATAACATATGCATTATATAATTATAGTATATAATTACAATAACATATAATTTAGTTTTAATAACTATGATATTAAAATATATAGTTACATATAATTGTATTAATAATATATAATACTTACATATAAAAATAAGTATAATCATATTAACAATATATAGTTATATATAATTTTATTAATAATGTACAGTTATATATAATTATATTCATAATATATAGCTATATTAATCATATGTGTAATATATAATCATAGTATTTAAATATACATGTGTAATTACATTAAAAATGACATATAATATATAGAATTATATATATAATTGTATTCAAAGTATATATGTTGATATATAATTGTATTAATAATAATCTATATAATAGTTATATATAAAATACATACAACTGTTAATAATTATATAATACTATATAATACAATTGTATAAATAATAATATGTAATTATAGTGAGTAATAATATATAATATCTATACAATATATACGGATCCTCCTCCCAACCCCAGCTTCCTGGCAGACCTTCACTTGCCCTTGAGGAAGGTCCATGGAAAGCCCATTGGCACTCCTTGATCTAATCTCTTCCTTTTCCTCCATCTCCATCTGCACCCAGCAGGGCGCCCACTTTGGGCCTGCTGTTCCTCCTCCTCCTCCTCCCTGCCTGTGGGGGGCACCAGGCCACCCCGCCTCCAGACCCAACATCCTGCTCATCCTGGCCAACGACCTGGGCATCGGGGATCTCGGCTGCTAAGGCAACTGCACCCTCAGGTGAACCCCGGGGCACCCAGGGGCAGGTGAGGGCGAAGGGGTTTGGGGTGGGGGTGTGAGAGGAGACGGGCAACCCGACACAGAGGGAAGGTGGAAGGGATTTCATAGGTGAGCTGGCACCCAAAAAGAAGATGCGTGATGGATGGGTGGATGGAGGAATGGGTGGAGGGACAGGTATGGTTGGGTGGATGAATGAATGAATAGATGGATGGGTGGGTGGATGGATGGGTGGGTGGGTGAATGGATGGGAGGGTGGATGAATGGATGGGTGGATGAATAAAAGGGTGGGTTGATGGATGGATGGAAGCATGAATGGGTGGGTCGTTTGAGGGGTGGATGGATAGGTGGAAAGCTGGATGAATGGATGGGTGGTAGATGGATGGGTGGGTCGGTGGGTGGATGGATGGGTGGGTGGAAGGATGGATAGGTGGAAGGATGGATGGGTGGATGAATGAATGGATAAATGGATGGATGGAAGGGTAGAAGGATGGGTGCGTGGGTGGGTAGATGTTGTATGGATGGATGGGTGGAGGGACAGGTGGATGAATGAATGGATAGATGGATGGATGGGTAGGAGGGAGGCTGGATAGATGGGTTGAAGAATGGATGGAGGCATTCTCAGTTCCCTCCTCCCACCCTGCAGGTGGAAGCGTCTGGAAGCTCCACTTGGTCACCCCAGTCTTCAACTCCTGGAACTTGTGTGGTTGCTTCCCTTCCTCCCTATGCCTGTGCTGGGGCCCTAGGGTGCGGCAGCACTGCCCTCCACTGCTCCTAGAGCTGACCTCTGTCCGACCCGGGCGAGCAGCTGCGTGCTGACCTCTGACCCAGAAGTCCTGCTGCAGCCCCTTCCCCTTTCTGGCCCACCACCCAACCCCCACCCAGTGATCAAATCCGTTCCCATTGTGCCTGCCCCCTGATGGCCATAATCCATCAACCCGGAGCATGAGCAGAATCCCCTCCGGAAATGGCCAAATCCCGGGACAAAAATCATCATCACATTTACACCTCCAATTCATGATTAATTAGTGAAAATGGAGGGGGGGAAAGATAAATAAAGAGGCAAAGCAAGGAGGCAAAATGAGGAGGGGTACAGTGGGGATCTCCACGCACTTCCATCTTCCCTCCTGCGTCCTGGGGCCTTCTCCCTGGCTGAGAAGGGAGTCCATCACAGGCCCAGTCCCCGCCGCCTTCCCCTCCCCGGAAGACATGGGGGAAGTATGAAGAGGAGGTCTGGAAGTTGAAATGAGCAATATGGCAGTGCCGGGGCCTCCCATTGGTACTCAGCGGTGTCCATCAGGCCCTGCACCTGAAAACATGGGGAGGGAAAAAGGAGAGAGATGGAGGTGCCCCCAGGCCCTCTCACTGGCTGAGGAAGCTGTCCGTCACGGACCAGGTCCTGACCCACTGTACCCCGGAAAACAGGGGGATGGAGGAAAGGGAGGTGCAGAAGTTTAAATGAGCAAGATGGTGGTGCCCAGGCCCTCCCATTGGCTCACAGGGCTATCATCCTCGCCTGCCAGGCCCACCCCGGAAGTGAGCATTTAAATGAGGGAAGATGGCAGTGCCCAGAAGTTCCATTGCCTTGTGGAGCTGTCAGTCTGGCTGTGTACAGGAAGATAGGGGGATGGTCGAAAGGGAGGGATCTGGAGATTGAAATGAGTAAGATGGTGGTGCCTGGGCCTCCTATTGGTGTGCAACAGTGTCCATCAAGCCCCACACCGCAAGATGGGAGGGACAAGTGGGGGATCTGGACATTGAAATGAGCAAGATGGACCAAGGGGAGGTCCAGAATTTGCAATGAGCAAGGTGGCAGTGACCAGACCCTCCCATTGGCTCAGGGCACTGTCCATCACATGCCCAGGCACCCCGCTACCCCAGAGGATGGGGTGAAGGACCAAGAAGAGGTCTGGAAGTTGCCATGAGCAAGATGGTGGTGCCTAGAGCCTCCAATTGGTGCAAGGCAGTGCAGATCTTCCCTGCCTGCCAGGCCCGCCCAGGAAGTGGGCATTGAAATTAGAGAAGATGGCGGTGCCTTTGTGTCCCATTGGCTCTTGTCTTTATCGATCTGGTCGGGCACCGGAAGCCAGGGGGAAGGCTGAAAGGGAGGGGGTCTGGAGGTTTAAATGAGGAAGATGGCAGCGCTTTGGCCCTCCCATTGGCTCTTGGCGCTGTCCATTATCCCTGCCTGCCAGGCTTGCCTGGGATGTGGGCATTGAATTGAGGGAAGATGGTGGTGCCCAGGTATCCCATAGTCTCAGTTGCTGTCCATCAGGCCCCGCACTGGAAGGCAGGGGGAGGGACTAAGGAGAGGGGTTCTGGAGGTTGAAATGAGGGAAGATGGTGGCACCCAGGCACTCCAATTGGCTTTGAACGCTGTCCATCAGGTCCTGCACCAGAAGACAGGGGGAGGGTCATGGAAGGAGAGTCAGTTATCCTGAGGCCCAGTCCCTTCCGGCCCCCTCCTGGCAAAGGGTCAGCAGAGGGAGGCTGGAAGCCCCATCTACTACTGGAAGCAAAGGGGTGTGTATCTCTATCCAGGCCATGCCCACTTCTGTTTACTAAGACACTTCCCCTCCATCCCCAGTTCCCATCACCATGATGCCCTGTCCCCTACCAGCGAATGATAAACAGAAGGGTTGGGGGAGAAGGGTATCTGTTCCAGGCCATGACCACTTCTGGTCAGGGAGACCGGGCTGCCCATCTACATGGGGACCTGCCCAGCAGTCCATGTGTGGAAACACAGGCTATCAGTCACCTGCAGGCCCTGCCCACTTGCCACTGGGTGGACTCAGGGGCTGTCAGTGACATGCAGGCCCTGCCTCTCAGCCTTGTGTGGACACAGTAGGTGTCCATCACCTCAACAGCCCGCCCCTATGGATGCACAGGCTGTCAGTCAGCCTGAGGCCCTGAATCCTAGGCCTTCTATGGACGCTCAGGTTGTCAGCATGGATGCCACGTGACCCCTGACACCTGACCCCTGACCCTGCATTCCCTCCCGGAACTCACATGTAGTGTCGAACCTGAACACGTAGTGTCCCCCTGGAAGTAGTTGAAGCCGACGCCAGCCAAGGCCAGGACCACCATGGAGGTGATGGGGGTGACGATCTCGGCCACAAGTCTGCCTGGAGGCAAAGATGGGAACAGAGGGTCACCCCGGCCTCCACATCCCAGGCCTCCACATCTCAGCCTCCATATCCCAGCCTCCACATCCAGGCCTCCAAATCCCAGGCCTCCCCATCCTAGCTTCCATACCATTCCTACCACCTTTGCCTATGGAGTCTCAGCCTTCACCTGTGTTTGGACGACACAAGGTCAGCCCCAGCCTCCACACCCTGGGCCTCCACATCCTTGCCGCCATTTCCCCCACCTACCTCCTGAGCCTCTGGAGCTGTTGTTGGCACCACCACTGCCTCCACCCAGAAACAGAGGAAATTCCATCAGCCTTGGACCTCCACATCCCTGGGCCTCCATATCTTGGCCTCCACATCCCCGGCCTGCACATCCTCAGCCTCCATACCTCGGTGTCCACATCCCAGCCTCCTCCACTTTATCTACCGGGCGGGCTTTGTCACTTGGGGCCTTCAGGTCCACCCCCACCTGTGGGCAGAGGAAGTCGGAGTTCAGCCCGGCCTCCATACCTGAGCCTTTATACACCCTGGGCCTCCATATCCCCAGCCTCCACATCATCCTCAGCCTCCCTCAGCTACCTATCAGATGGGCATGTGGAGACTTGGCCTCCACCACCACCGCCATTCCCTATGGGCAGAGGAGACAGGGGTCAGCCCGGGCCTCCATATCCTGTGCCTCCATTTCCTGGCCTCCACACCCGACCCTCCTCCCCTGTACATACTGCCTGAACCTCCAGAGCTGTTTCTTGCACTGCCGCCTCCACCTGGAGCAGAGGACAAAGGGGTCAGCTCGGGCCTCCATACCCTGGGCCTCCATATCCTCAGTCTCCATACCTGGGGCTCCATATCTCAGCCTCCCCCTACCTACTAGGCCAGCAATTGCAGATGGGGCCTTGATGATTGCCTCCACCTGTGTGCAGAAGATATGGGGTCACCTCGGCCTCCACACCCCAATCCTCCACATTCTGGGCCTCCGTATCCTGGGCCTCTACATCCTGGGCCTCCCCCTTTCCTACCCTGTGAGCCTCCAGAGTCTGTGTCCACCTGTGTGCAGAGGAAGTTAGGGGTCACTTTCAGCCTCCACACCCAGGGCCTCCACATCATCCCCGGCCTCTACTACCCAGCCTCCACATCCCGGCCTCCCCCCTACCTACTGCTTTTGTCTTCAGTGTTCTGGCCTCCATCACTACCTCGACCTGTGGGCAGAGGATACGGGGGTGAGCCCAGGCTCCATACCCTGGGCCTTCACATCCTGGCCTCCCCATAACCCCTGACCTACATTTCCTGGACTCCTCCCTACTAACTAGGTTGGCATTTGCAGACATGCAGTCTATGACCATACAGGGGTCAGCCCAGTCTTCATAACCTGAGCCTTCACCTGCTCAGCCTCCACACCCTACCCGGCCTCTCCCAGACGTACCTCCTGAGCCTCCGGAGCTGTTGCTTCCAACACTCTTTCCACCTTAGGGCAGAGGATATGGCTCAACCCGGCCTCCACATCCTGGGACTCCACACCATCTCCAGCCTCCCCATCCCCCCCCCCCCCCCGCCAACTACCATGTGTGGCTCTGGAGCTGCGGCCTCCATTGCCACCTCCACCTGTAGGCAGAGGAAACGGGGTGTCAGCCCAGCCTCCACACTCTGACCTCTATACCCAGGGCCTCCAGATCATCCTTGTCCTTCCACCTCAATCTTCCCTTCCTACCTCCTTCCCTCCTTCCCTCCCTCCTCATCCTCCTTCCCTCCCTCCCTCATTCCTTCTTTCCTTCTCTCCCTCCTTCCCTCTTTCCTTCCTTCCTTCCCTCCCTCCTTCCTTCTTTCTTTCCTTCCCTCCCTCCCTCCCTCCCTCCCTCCCTCCCTCCCTCCCTCCCTCCCTCCCTCCCTCCCCAGCTGGGATGAGCTGGGGTTCCCCAGGTTCCAGCATCACTGACCTCCACCTGTGGTGTGATCCAGATAGGGAGTCATGAGGTTCAAGGGGAGGGGCTTCCTGGGGTCCTGGAGGGCATAGGCGAGGTCAGAGTCTCCTGAGCCTGCTTGGGGTGTGGGGGTAAATGGTGTGGTGGGGGAGGGAGGGAGGGAGGGAGGAGGAGGAGGAGGAGGAAGGGGAAGAGGAGGGAGAGGCCATGAGGGAATGCCCTGAGACCACCAAAAACTAAGGAAAACAAGTCAGCTCGGATGGGGAGGTGAAGTAGACAGACAGATGACAGACACGAAAACACAGACAGGAGGTAGACAGACATGGTGAGAATGATACATGGAGACAGACAGAGACACAAGAGGACGCAGAATCACAGAAAGAAAGACAGAGACAGACAGTCAGATGGAGGGACAGATGCACAAACACACAGACACAGAAGAACATGGAGGAACAGAAAAACAGACAAAGGTATAGACAAAGACAGGGGAATATAAAGAGAGAAACAGAGGCAGACAAACATAAACACAGACAGACAGACAGGGAGACACACAAATGAGAGACATACAGACAGATGGACAGAGAGATAAACACACAGACAGATGGACAGATGAACAGACACACAAACAGACAGGGAGACACAGGCAGACAGACACAGACAGACACATACACAGACAGACACACAGAGAGACAGACACACAGATACAGATCGACCATCTTACAGAGAGAGACACACAAACACACAAACATATGGAGAGACAGACACACACAGATACAGACAGACAGGGATACACACAGATGAAAGACAAGATAGAGAGACGGACAGGGAGACAGACAGATAAACAGAGAAACATACAGACACACAGGCAGACAGAGAAACAGAGAGGAGAGACAGAGAGAGAGATGGACAGGGAGATAGACAGGGACACAGGGAAGGAGACAGACAGACAGGGAAGGAGACAGACAGGGAGGGAGAGAGACAGACACACAGACACCACAGACAGACAGATGACAGACAGACAGACAGACAGACTAACTCGCCACCACCCCCCTACCAGGACTGACTGGGAAGCGTGCTCCAGGACCCTGCCTTTTGTGCGAGTCCTTCTCCTCCCAAGGGCCGGGTGACCTCTGTCTGGGGATCAGTTGTCAGGAGTCACCCAAGCAGGGGAGAGGGGGAGGAGAAACCCACCCCATCCCCCAGCCCCCTGAGATTCCCAGTGCCCAGCACCCCGAAACCCTCTCACCCATGCTGGGCGGCACCCTGCACAGCATGGGTACCAGGAGCAGCAGGCCGGGGCCCCCATGGCCACCATTGCAATCCTTCCCAGGCCTTTGGCTCAACTTCCCATCCTGTAGCCTCCCTCTGTTTCCCAGGCCCAGGGAATACAGGAGGAGGAGGAGGGCATGGCCTCTGCTACAGTCCTGGCTGACTCCCAGGGACCAGGTTCACACCTGCTGGGGACCCGAGGTGAGGGTGGACTCCGACCACAGTGCTCACACGCCCCATGCCAAACTCAGACATGAAGGTCCCATGGCTTGGGAGGGAGAGAGAACCAGGCACAGTCCTTGTCTCAATGTACCAGGGAGGCCTGGGCCTCAAACTCACAGCTCGAGCCTTGAACAGGGGGCCTGGGCCTTGAACTCAGAGCCTGGGCTTTGCACTGTGAGCCTAAGCCTTGAATTGGGGTTCTTAGCCTAGAAATAGGGGCCTGGGCCTGGAATGGGGGGCCTAAGCCTTAACTAGGGGTCTGGGCCTTCAACTGGGGGCTTGGGCCTTGAACTCAGATCCTGGGCCTCAAACTGGTGGCTTGAGCCATGAACTGAAAGCTTGGGCCTTGAACTGAGGGCCTGGGCCATTAACTGGGGGCTTAAGCTTAGACCTGGAGACCTGGGCCTTGAACTGGGGGCCAGGGCATGAAACTGGGGGCTTGGGACTGGAACTGGGGGCTTAAGCCTAGAACAGGGAACCTGGGCATAAACATGGGGCCTGGACCTTCAACTGGGGGCATGGGCCTTGAACTCGGATACTGGGCCTAAAACTGGTGGCCTGGGCCCAGAACTGGGGGTCTGAGCCTTGAAATTGGCCCTGGGCCTGGAACTCGGGGCCTGGGCCTTGAATTGAGGGCCATGACCTTGAACTGGAAGCCTTGACCTCGAACTGGGGAACTAGGCCTTAAACTAGGGTCCTAAGCCTTCAACTGGGGGCCTGGGCCTCTAACTGGAGACCTAAGCCTTCAAGTGTGAGCTTGGGACTCAAACATGACGCCTGGGCCTTAAACTGGGGGCCTAAACCTTCAACTGGGGGTCTAAGCTTTGAAATCAGGGCCTGAGTCTTGAACTGGAAACCTGGACCTTGAACACAGGGCCTAGGCCTTCAACTGGGGGCCTGGACCTTGAATTTGGATCCTGGGCCTCAAACTGGTGGCCTGAGCCCAGAACTTGGGGCCTTAGCCTTGAACTCAAAGCTTGGGCCTTGAATTGGGGGCGTGGGACTTGAACTGGAGGCTTAAGCATAGAACTGGGGACCTGGGCCTTGAACTGGGTTCCTGGGCCTGGAACTGGGGGCCTGGGCCTCAAACTGGTAGTCTGGGCCCAGAACTGGGGCCCTGAGCCTCAAACTGTATGCCTCGGCCTGGAACTCAGGGCCTGGAACTGGAACTGGGGACCTGGGTCTCAAACTGGGGGCCTGGGCCCCAAACATGGGGCCTAAGCCTTAACTGGGGGCCTGGGCCTCAAACTCGGGGCCTAAGCCTTCAACTTGAGGCTTGGAATTCAAACTAGGGACCTGGGCCTTAAACTGTGGGCCTAAACCTTCAACTGGGGGTCTGAGCCTTGAACTGGAGGCCTGAGCCTTGAACTGGGGACCTAGGCCTTGTACACAGGGCCTGGGCCTTCCACTCGCATCCTGGGCCTCAAACTGGTGACCTGGGCCCAGAACTGGGTTCCTGAGCCTAGAACTCAGGGCCTGGGCCTTGAACTGAGGGCCTGGACCTTGAACTGGAGCCCTGGGCCTCAAACTGGGGGCCTAAGCCTTCAACTGGATCCTGGGCCTTGAACTGGGGGCCTGAGCCTTGAACTGGGGATCTGGGCCTTGAACTCAGATCCTGGGCCTCAAACTGGTGGCCTGAGCCTTGAACTCAAAACTTAGGCCTTGAACTGGGGTCCTGGGCCTTGAACTGGAGGCTCAAGCCTAGAACTGGGGACCAGGCCTTGAACTGGGGGCCTGGAACTGAGGGCCTGGGCCTAGAACTGGGGGCCTAGGACTGGAACTGGGTGCTTGGCCCTCTAACTGGGGCCCTAATCCTAGAACTGGGGACCTGGGCCTTGAACTTGGGTCCTGAGCCTCAAACTGGGGGCCTGGGCCTTGAACTGGGGTGGGAACCTGGGCCTGGAACTGCGGATCTGGGCCTCAAGCTGGGGGCTTGGGCCTTCAACATGGGGCCTTGTAGAGAGCCAACAGGGAAATTCACCCTGACTTCTGGCTATACTCTCAAGGGCGTGCAAGGTCATGGCTTAGGGAGCCAACAACAAAGTTCATCCTAACCTCTGGCTATGTTGCTATCTCAAGGACATGGAAGGTCATGGTTTACTTGAAGGACAGTACTAATCCTGAGATGTTTTTATTATGTCCACAGGAGTCTGTTTTATGTAAACCATTCAATCGTATCTTGTTTTACTGCCTGTTGTTATTTACCAATTTCAGGGCCTTCCTATTTTCTTAAAACCTTAGTTAATCCTATGCTATTTCCTGGTTGTCAAACTGCATATAAGCTGGAAGTTCAGAATAAAACATGGCTGCAGCCTTGAGTTACAATCTCGAGATGCAGACCTCCTGAACCCCATCTTTTGCCTCTTGTCCTTTTTCTCGTCTTGCATTTTTCTTTTTCTTTAATCCTTGCCCCCTCAATCAGGATTCCCTCTTCCTTGCCGGCTGGCTTGGCAGAGGGCCTGGGCCTTGAACTGGTGGCCTGGGCCTTGACCTCAAATCTTGGGCCTTGAAGTGGGGGCCTGGGCCTTGAACTCAAAGCTTGGACCTTGAACTGGGGGCCTGGGCCTTGAACTGGGGGCTTAAACCTACAACTGTGGACCTGGGCTTTGAACTGGGAGCCTGGACCTGGAACTGGGGCCTGGGCCTTGAACTTGGGGCCTCATCCTAGAACTGGGGATCCAGGCCTTGAACTTGGGGCCTCAGCTTCATCCTGGGGGCCTGGGTCTTGAACTGGGGTAGGGGGACTGGGTCTGAAACTGTGGACCTGGGCCTCAAGCTGGGGGCTTGGGCCTTGAACTCTAGGCATGGGACTCACAGACCTCCAACTGACCCTGTCCTCTACCTCAGAACCCCCGAAATCCCAGGTGTGAGGGACCCCCAATACCTAGTGGGGGAGGGGTGGGACTGGAGATGGGGACAGATGGACAGACAGGCAGGGAGACAGACATGTAGACAGATGGGGAAATGTACAGACAGACTGGGAGGGAGACAAAGAGACGGACACATAGACAGACAGACAAGACAGACAGATAGATGGACACTCCGACACAGAGGTTGGCAGACACTCAAATACACAGACACATAGACATACAGACACATAGACAGACAGGCACACAGGCACACAGACAAGGAGACAGGAAAACACAAAAACATGGAGACAGACAGATGGAAACAGACAGGCAGACAGACAGGGAGACAGGGAGACGGACACACATAGACACAAAGACAGAGAGACATAGACAGACAGACGGACACATAGACACAGCCAGTTGGATGGGAAGACAAATAGAGAGACAGACAGACACATTAACCGAGAAATGGACAGACAGACACACCGCCAGAGAGGGAAACAGACAGACACAGACAGACAGACAGATGGACAAGGAGACAGGGAGACAGACAGACACAGACAGTCAAACAGAAAGGTAGACAGACACATAGACAGAAAGACAGACGGATGGATTCCCCCGATCCCCCCCACCCCTCCTTCCTGCACACCCTGGGCCCCAAGCCAAACGCCCAGGCCGGGCTGCCTCCTTCTCTTCCTCCTCTTTCCCAACTTCATTTTGTGTCTGTGACCTGCCGTGACCCCTGTGTGTGTGTGGGGGGGGGGTGTCAGGGGGCGAAGGTCACCAGGGAGGAGTGAGAGGGGTATCCCTGACTACAAACTCCCTGGAGACCCCTGTGTCATCCCTGGGCTTCTGGAAAGATCCACACACCCTCACCCCAAGGTCACCCAGCCACCAGCACCCCACACAACCCCACAGACACCCCGAGATCACAGAGCAACCAGCATTCCGAAACCACCTTCAACCCCTGCAGGGGCGCAGTCTGCACGAGCACCCTGCTCTGTCCCCGTATCTCCTCCCGTCAAGGCCTTGGTTTCCCTGGTGGACCTGTGCCTCCACTTCCCCTCCTGTGCTATTGGCCTTTGGTTCCCAGGCCTGGGCCTCGAACCCCCAGCCTGGGCCTCAGGGCCTGGGCCTTGACCCCCAGCCTGGGCCTCAAACCCATAGCCTGGGCCTCGAACACCCAGCAGTGACCTTGAACCGCCAGGCTGGGCCTCAGAGCCTGGGCCTCAAACCCGCAGGCTGGGCTTCAGGGCCTGGGCCTCGAACCCACAGGCTGGGCTGTTGGGCTTGATTTCCATGTCTCCCCTGGGGAGATGCCAAGCCTCTAATTGTGGGGGACACTCGGCTCTGCGTGCTGACCCCACCGGCGGGAGGGCAGAGTGTGTTACGGTCAGGCTAAGCTGAGCTGGGATAGGGCTGCCGAAATCCCCGCATGTCCCAGCTCCCCTTACATTTAAGAGAAGACACTGGACATGGAGATTTCGGGGGAGCTGCCCGATGGTCTACTGGCTTCCAAAGGGTTTTATTCAAGGGAGGGGTTTATATAACAGTAATGGCAGCAGGAAGAGGAGAGACTAACTGGGTATTAACAATTGGGTAATGAACTGTCCATCACGGTGATGTCACGGAACTTCCCGCAGAGGCCCAGCCTCTTGGCTCGGCCTCCGGCTCAGCTGGCTCCATGGTGGCACATGTGCTCTTAGAGGAGAGGCGGGGCTGGTTTGGCATCTCTTCTGGTAGAGCCTAGAAGTGAGTGGAGGGGCTAATCAGCCAAGCAGGCCCAGGGCAGGAAAAGGGGCCTGTCTCTTAGGTATAGCCAGACCCCGACACTGGGCTTCAGAGCCTGGGCCTTGAACCTGAAGCCTCAGTGCCTGAAACTCAGGGTTGCACTCCCGGCCTGCGACCTGGATCCCACCCCCCCCAACAGTCCACTTCCAGTGAATGGTCAGGAGACCATGTTCATCCCACCCACCCTACCCATTCCACACTTCTGGCAGGCCACCAGCCACTTTCGTTTGAGTCTCTAGGATATGAAGCTGATCCCGCTTCCCCCATCTTGTCCTGCTCCATGAGTCTCCAGGCAACTGGTAGGCCTCTCCATATCCCGCCTGGCCACTTTCAGTTGGTATCCAGGATACAGGCTTCCACCTCCCCCAATGTAAAGGCCCCTTTCTGCCCCCAATAACTGCCACTTCTGGTTGGTATTCAGGGTTCAGGATCCTTCCCTCCCCCAGTGACTGTGACTTCCGGTTGGCATCCAGGATACAGGATTCCTCCCACTCCCCAATGCCTCCCACTTCTGCTGGGTAGCTAGGATACGCCCTTGGTCCCACCCCCAAGGATGGCACTTCTGGTGGGCAGCCAGTTTCGCCTCCCCAAATCATCTGACAATCAGCTCTTCCCCCTGTGTCACTTCTGGTGAGTCCCTACTTCTGGTGAGGTGGAAGGACCCAGCTGCATGTCAGCTTTAAGGCCTGCCCCCTTTGTGGATGGACGGAAGAAGCAAGGCCCACCCAGCAGCCCATCTATGGACGCTTGGGCTGTCACTCAGGCTGAGGCCCTGCCCTTGTGACAGTGTAGGGATGCCCCGGCTGTCCATCACCTTGAGGCCCCACCCTCCAGTCCATGGATGGATGCATGCGCCATCACTCAGGGCAAAGCCCCAACCCATTTCAGTCTCAGGTTCTTTGCCAGGAGTGAGGGGCAAGATGGGTGCCTGGAGTGCACTGCATATGCGTGGGATGGGTGCCTGGAGTTCACTGCACATGTGCGGGATTGGAGGTCAGATATACACTGCTCATGTGCGAGTTGCATGCCCATCCGAGCACTGCACATGTGTGGGATGGAAGCCTGGACCTGCCCTGTGCATGTGTGGCATGGTTGACTGCACACAAACTGTTCCTGTGAAGGATGGGTGCCGGGATTGCAGTGCGGATGTGCGAGAAGCGTGGGGGAGGGCCCCACACCATGCACTGCTTATGTGCGGGACGGGTGCCTGGAAGTGCACCACTTATGTGCGAATTGGGTCTTGGATGTGCCCTATGCATGCACATGATAGGTGCCCGGAAGCCCACTGCGCCTGCGTGGCATGGTGGACTGCCCACACATTGCCCAAGCTCATGTGGGGGTGCCCTGCCCAAGCCCTGTGCATGTGAGTGGGGACTGCAACACGGCCATGAACAGTGCCATTCACTTTATTTTCATCTTTTTCTCCTTCTCCGTCCAGCTTTCAGGCTGTGCTGGCCTCATGCCACCTTGGTGCCTGCAGAGGGAGAAGGAGAAGCAACAGCAGCCAAGGACCACATTGAGGGGGCAGGGCCAGAAGTGGAATGACATCACACCAGGGAGGGACTCAAGGCCCATGGCAAGGTGCAAGCAGCACCTGCCGCTCTGGAATTGGAAATAGCTGACACAGGCACCCAGCAGCGCCAACACTACCACTGAGATGATCAGGGAGAGTGAGCGCCACTGCACATCCTTCTGTGACAGGGAGGGAGCAGGACATCTGGGTAATGCGGTGGACAACTGGCAACCACGAGGAGTTAGCTATAGGGCGCGGACATCCAGGGAACTCGGCAGATATCCGGGAACCATGGGGAACAAGCTAGGCATCCCAGATGTGGAGGCTGAGCATGATATGGAGGCCCAGGTATGCAGGCCAAGGAGAATGCAGAGGCCCAGATATAGAGGCCAGGGCACCCAGGTATGCCTCTGTTTCCCTCCCGTGACAGGCACCAAGGACTAGCACTCAACCTATAGGGACCTGCAAGGTGAGCAAGCAACCCGGATGTCAGCCCCTAGTGACCCGGATGTCCGGAGCCAATAACAGCAGCTCCCCAATTAAACCAGATGTCTGGAAGCCATACCAGCTCCCAGAGTAACCAGGATGTCCTGAGTAACCTGAGGTCTGGAGTCAATAGCCACACCCCTAGTAACCGGGATGTCCAGAATCAATAGCAACAAATCACCAAGTATGGATGGCCTGAGTATCCCGGATGTCGGGAACCCATAGCAGCAGTTCCCTGAGAAACCAGGATGTCTGCAGCCTATAGCACCTCTCCAAGTGACCCGGATTTAGGGAGTAATAGCAGCTCCCAGAGTAACCAAAATATCACAAGTACCCCGGATGCCCCGGACCCCTAACTAGCTACCCACTAACCTGGATGTCCAGAACCCATAGCGGCTCCCTGGGTACCTTGGATTTCTATGACCCCTAGGTAGCTCCCAAATAACCCGGATGTCCCACTGTACCTGGATGTCCGCTGTGTAACCTGGATGCCCACCCAGGTACCTGGATGTCGGAGACTCATAGCTAGCTCCCTGAGTAACCCGGATGTCTGTTGAGTAATCCAGGCCTTTGCATTCTCCTTGGCCTGCATATCCGAGGATCCACACCATCCTCAGCCTCCACATCCAGGCCTCCAAATCATGCTCAGCCTCCACATCTGCGTCTTTATACCCCAGCCTCTATATCTGAGCCTCCATATCATCCCCAGCCTCCACGTCCGGACCTTCACATCATCCCCAGCCTCCACATCCAGGCCTCCACATCCTCCTCAGCCTCCACATCCGGGCCTCCACACCATCCTCAAAAGACACATCCATAGCAAGTGCCATAATCTCCATACTCCTTAATTTCAGTTGGAATTGGGTGGGACTGTTTACCTCACAAGAAAAGAATGGTTTGTGGATTCTTCCTGAACTGAAAGAAGAGATGGCCAAGAATAGAATTTGTATAGATTTTGAGCTGGCAATTCCAACCTCTGGACTGGCATATGTTTTTAAAGTCATAGCACTTTATAAAAGCATTAATAAATCTTCAGCAAATGTCCTTATCATACATGGTGATAATGAACTCTTACTAGGTATGATGAGGTATATTGAGCACTTTTTAATAAAAGGCAAAATTTGAATCTTGAACACACAGTTGGAGTTTACCATGAGGAGGAGATATTTCATGCTAGATTCATTACATGTACCGCTCATTCTTTTACACCATCATCAGGATGTTTCTGGATTCACAGATGTTGTCAAGTCAGTTAACCCTTTCAAATACTCTGAAGACTTTTTCCTTGCTTGGCTCTCTTTTAATTGGTCAGATTCTGGGTCTGACTGTGTAACATGGGAGAACTGTCCTCATGATGCTTCCTTGGATTGGTTGCCTCAGCACATTTTTGCCATAACTATGACTGGACACAGTTACAATACATACAGTGCTGTGTATGCTGTGGCCCAGGCTCTCCATGAGGTGTATCTTCATCAAACAGAAACACAAACAGTGGGAAATAGGAAAGGGACCGTGCCTTTGCCTGCACAGGTAAGGCCTTCTGTGTTAGAGGTACATGCCATGAGCAACAGTCACTTCCCAGGTAGTTTCCTTACAATATGGAATTTAAATATTTTAGGTAAGTTTCCAAGATCTAAGTAATAATATTTTTTAAATGTCTGGGAGGTACTCTAGACATGTATTTTTGTGCTCTTCAGGAAAAGCAGGCCATGAAAAGAATCCAGTGAGTTATTTTATAAATTATTTTAGACAAATAGCCTCAACATTCATAGCAGATGTTTTGACAACTGTATATTCACCTTTTCCCTATGAGTTTCTTTCGAAATAGCAGAATTATCTATATTTTTATGAGGTACCTAGTTTCTGTTTATGTCATGCATTAATTTTTTTAATTCAAAAATTTTATTGTAAAGGTGATATACAAAGGGCTTACAGTTACATAAGTAAGGTGATGAATATATTTCTTTTTATGATAATATTTTTTTCTTTTTTACTGTCAAAGTGACATACAGAGAAGTTACAGTTTCATACGTTAGGCACTGGATACATTTCTTGGACTGTTTGTTACCTCTTCCTTCATTCCCTCCTCCTTGCTTCCCCTTTCCCTCTCCCCCATGAGTTCTTCAGTTGGTTTACACCAAACAGTTTTGCAAGTATTGCTTTTGTATTCGTTTGTCTTTTTATCCTGTGTCTCTCGATTTTGGTATTCCCTTTCAGTTTCCTGGTTCTAATACCAGTATATACAATTTGCAATGTACTCAGATAAGATACAGTGATAGTTCAGGTACAACCACAGGAAGAGGATACAAGAGGATCATCAACAATAGAAGCTACAATTTCACATGGCATGTTGAAAGTAATTACAACAGTGATATATCACTCGTTTCCATAACATGAAGCTCATTTCACTTAGCATTATCTTATACATGCATTAAATTTTTACCAGGCTCAAACTAGCAACATTCATAAAATTAGTGATTGTGGCAAACTACAGTTAGGCAACTTAGAATCATCTAATTCATGACTATTTAGATGGACTGGCTTTTTCTTGAAAAGACATTATTTATTTGTTGAGTGACCAGGATTCAGCAGGATTATTTTTATTCCTCCATAGATTTTCTTCTGGTTTACTTCATTAGGTGACTCTGCTATTACCACTTTCTGAATCAGAAATTAAAGGCAATCAGGAAATTTTTTTGTTCAGGCTTTCTGTCTTAGCTTGGGATAGATTTCACCATAAAATGATATATCTCTTTTAGCTTTACCCTTTTCTGAAGAACATCGAATTTCACAATCCTGCTGGAGATCAGGTGTTTTTGGATGAGAAAAGGAAATTGGAGTCAGAGTATGACATTGGAAACATTTGGAATTTCCCAGAAGGTCTTGAACTGGAGATGAAAGTAGGAAAATTTTCTCCATATGCTCATCAATTGTCTTTATCTGATGAAACGGTACACTGGGCTATAGCATTTACAGAGGTGGGTTGGATTTAATTGTGATGATTTTAAGTACATTTAAGTAAGCAAAATTAAAATGTATATCTGTTTGGATGCCTGCAAAGTACACCATTAATACTAGCTGCCTAGGGGGCTGTGATACAATTATTATAGTTTGAAGGCAGTCCAAGCAAGAATGGCTGTGAGATCCTTATCTTCATGCAACCACCAAAGAAGCAGGGCTGGACCCTAATGACTCATTCCTGTAATGCTATCTTCTCAGGAGGTAGACATCCTCAGATCTAAGATTACTGATCTGTTTGAAGCCCAACCTGGCAGGTACGTCTTTGGGACTCTTATCTCAACTGACAAACAAAAACCTCAGGTGGAACTGTGGATCAAGTTGTAGAGTACTAACCTTGAGCAAAACAAAAGCCCAAGGACAATGCACATACCCTGAGAGCAAACCCAGGAACAGGACCAAAAAAAAAAAAAAAGAAATTAACAGTCTCTAAATGTCAATTAAGAATAGTGTCATAAAATATGAGTTGCCTATTTATAGCAAGTTTTTAACACTGTGACAAAGTACCAAAGGAATCATTTTATGTGGTTTATAGATTTGCTTTCTTCTGTGGAGGTTTCATTCAAGGGTGAATTGTCCTGCTAGTTATCTTTGGCGCGATGAATCCTTGAGGATCTAACAGAAGATTCTCACTTTTGGCCACTGAAAAACTAAGAAGATATGATACATATGGAGATCATATAACCCTATAAAAGGGATGTCTGTGCTCTACCTTAGAGCGTACTGTTAAAGTTTCAAAGAGGATCCTTCCTTCTTGCTGTTCACAATTTCATGGATGAGTAGGAGACAAAATATTCAATGATGTTCAATAAGCTTGCCAGTAGGACTTACTTTCTAACCATTAATCTCTACTTTTAAAGGTCTTCCATTTCTCAATCATTCAACAGACAGATCAAGGGTATAGCCCATAAACCTTTTGTGATCTTGTGATTGGCAATCTATAAGATCATTCAACACTTGACTGTACTTATGTGTATGGAAGTAATATGCTTTATAATCCAATATTTTAAAACAATGGATTTTTAGTGTATTACATAAAAGTTACTGATATATATATATATATCTGATTTTCTTCAGTCTCCCGACTCTGTCTGCAGTGAGAGTTGTGGTCCTAGATTCAGGAAATCCCCTCAGGAGAGAAAGGATGCCTGTTGCTTTGATTGCACTCCTTGCTCAGAGAATGAGATGGCTAATGGGTCAGGTAAGTGCATGTCTTTGGGAGAAATTCCTACTCTCTCCAAACCCATGCAAGTCAATTCAAATGTTGGATATTAGGATTGCACAACCAAAATTTTCTTTCACTCCCTTAGTAATTTAATTGGGACAGTTGTTGATACTTCTTTAAAAAAAATCATGGCCTCTGATTTGCATATTTGATTTTTTTTCTTAAATTTTTATTGTCAAGCTGAGGTACAGAGAGTGACACTTTCATATGTTAGGCATTGGATACATTTCTTATACTGTTTGTTACCTACTCCCTCATTTACCCCTACCCCCTCCCCATTTCCATTTCCCCCCCATGAGTTGTTCAGTCCATTTATACCAAACAGTTTTGCAAGTATTGCTTTTGTAGTCGTTTGTCTTTTTTTACCCTGTGTCTCTTGATTTTGGTATTCCCTTTCTATTTCCTAGTTCTAATACCAGTATACACAGTTTCCAATGTACTCAGATAAGATACACAGATAGTGCAGGTACAACCATAGGAAGGGGATACAAGAGGATCATCAATAATAGAAGCTATGGTTTCACATTGCATGATGAAAGTAATTACAACAGTGATATGATAGTCATTTCCATAAACTTTCTCTCTTCCCAGATGACATGATCCTCTACCTAAAGAACCCCATTGACTCTACTCCCAACCTACTAGAGCTGATCCAAAACTTTGGCAAAGTTGCAAGATACAAAATAAATCCTCAAAAATCAATGGCCTTTATATATGCTAATGACCCGAACACCGAGGCTGAAATCAGGAAAGCAACTCCTTTTGCAATAGCCTCAAAAAACATAAAATACCTAGGAATAACCTTAACCAAAGAAATGAAAGACTTCTATAATGAGAACTTTAAAAACATAAAAAATGAAATTAAGGCAGAACTAAGGAAATGGAAAAACCTCCCATGCTCCTGGATTGGGAGGATTAATATAATCCAAGTGGTAATATTGCAAAAGGCTATCTACAAATTCAATGCAATACCCATTAATATCCCAACACCATTTTTTTTTTTTTTGGCCAGTCCTGGGCCTTGGACTCAGGGTCTGAGCACTGTCCCTGGCTTCTTCCCGCTCAAGGCTAGCACTCTGCCACTTGAGCCACAGCACCGCTTCTGGCCGTTTTCTGTATATGTGGTGCTGGGGAATCGAACCTAGGGCCTCGTGTATACGAGGCAGGCACTCTTGCCACTAGGCTATATCCCCAGCCCCCAACACCATTTTTTTAATGAAATAGAAAAAGCAATCCAGAAATTCATGTGGAACAATAAAAGACCCAGAATAGCAAAAACAATCCTAAGCAGAAAGAAGTGCTGAAGGAATTACAATACCAAACTTCAAAGTTGTATTATAAAGCTATAGTAATAAAAACAGGATTATTTTTTTCTAGTCTGCTGTGTGCATGTTTACTCAGCTACTCATTTCTATAAGTTTAACTTCTGTCATATTAAATGTAAAGCCTTTTAAAGAACATAGACTCTATCTTCTTCAAGATTACCTTCTGATTACAAAGGAAACACAGATTCTACATATGTTTACTTCCTAGTGCTGAGGCCTTTTCTTACAACAGAGCGAGTGCTCAGGGTTGGGTTTGTTGTAAGAAGAAGGCATAGCTGTTGTGCATAGCATGACTTCATAGCTCCTAAGAATGACTTGATTCTCTGTTCCTACAGTTGAGTAGAGACAAGTATAACAACTGCAGGAAGAACCACCATGTTCCTATCTATATTGTACAGAGAAGCAGAAAAATATGCAAGGCTTATGACCCACAATTTCAAATGAGGGGTTTGAGTTGTAACCACAATTCTGAGGATTATGGCAGCATAAAGGAAAAAATTATTCGTGGATATTAGAAATGGAAAGAACTTAGATGTATGATTGCTGTAGCAAGTAAAGGAACGTCAGTAAAACTGAAATATGAGGAATGAGTATGTAAACATGATGCAGACATATAAATAATATTAAGATCATCTGGTAATACTCAGTAATATTTACTTTATATTACTAAGTATTCATGTGTCAAAAATATCTCCATGTAGGCATTTTCTAATTTCCTTTTGAGTACTACAGGGGACTAATGGTAATTTGTCTCCCTCACCAGATATGGACCAGTGTGTGAAGTGTCCAGATCATCAGTATGCCAACACACAGAGAAACCAGTGCCTCCCAAGAGCTGCAAGTTTCCTAGCTCATGGAGAGCTCTTAGGGATGGTCTTGGCCTGCATGGCTCTTTGCTTATCTACACTCACAGTAGTTGTTCTTAGAGTCTTTGTGAAACATCACAACCCCCCCCCCTTTGTCAAGGCTAACAACCAGTCTCTCAGCTACATCCTGCTTGTCTCCCTCATCTTCTACTTCTTCTGTCCCTTGGTCTTTATTGTTCATCCCAACACAGTCACCTGCATTCTACAGCAAACCACATTTGGAGTTGCATTCACTATAGCTGTTTCTGCTGTCTTGGCCAAAATTGTAACTGTGGTTCTGGCAGTCAAGGTCACTTCTCCAGGGAGAACAATGAGATGGCTGCTGGTATCAGGGGCTCCTAACTTAATTATTCCCATTTGCACCCTGATCCAGGTGACTCTCTGTGGACTATGGCTGGGAAACTTTCCTCCCTTCATAGATACTGATACCCACTCTGAACATGGCCTCATCATCATCCTTTGTAATAAGGGCTCCCTCATAGCTTTCTACTGTGTATTGGGATACCTGGGCTCCCTGGCCCTGGCTAGCTTCACTGTGGTTTTCCTGGCCAGGAACCTGCCTGACACCTCCAATGAAGCCAAGTTCCTGAACTTCAATATGCTGGTGTTCTGCAGTGTGTGGCTCAGCTTCCTGCCTGGCTACCACAGTGCCAATGGGAAGGTCATGATGGCTGTGGAGGTCTTCTCCATCTTGGCCTCCAGTGCAGGGCTCCTAGGTTGCATTTTTGCCCCCAAGTGCTACATCATCTTAGTCAGGCCAAATAAAAATTGTCTGCATGGCTTCAGGGATAAAAGACATAGAAGTAGAGATAAGCATTGTTAAGACTAAACTCATATATTTGATTCCTGTATACAATTTCTGAGCTAAGTCTATAGTCATCTTGTGGATACCTAAGAGAGTATCCCAAATCTCATATACTCATACTAATATACTCCTTTGTAAAATGAAAAACTGTTATTTGTTAAATATTAAAGTACAAAATCTAATTCTATGCCGTACTTAACAGTCTTAGTCTGATGACTATTTTGCTACTATGTCACCTCAAACTTCTCATTTTATGGGTATCTTAAATCACATCATCTGATTTACAACTTGCTTCTTAGTAAGGACGTCTTTTGATTTGGTCTGTTATGTGAATGTTTGCAGTCCTGTATAATTTATCATGTCAAAGTGTATATTTTTGTCTTTTCCTACCCAGTGTGTATACTTCTAGACATACATATTCTAGTTACAATAAATGGGGAAAACTATGCAATATATGTTTCTTTTGGCCCGGTTTACTTTGCTTAAAATATTTTTTTCCATGCTTCCATTTCCTTCCAGACAGTACATAGCATTTTTTTCTGATGGAAGCTTAAAATTCCATTGTGTATGTATACACAACTAATAAATTGGCAAATAGTAAAGAAAAATCTCTGAAGAAAAATTATAAATATCTAAACAAAATGCACAATGTTCAACATCCTTAGCGTATGGGAATGCAAAGCCAAATGGCACTGAATTTTATCTCACTCTAGTGACAATGTCTATCATTAAGAAGACTAATTTAAAAATGCTTCCAAGTATAAAGGGAAAAGGGACACGTATACACAAGTTCATAGGAATGTAATTCCATATACCTAGTAGGGAAATCATTACGTAGCTTTAACATATGAAAGAGTGAGAAAACCTTGTGAGACTGAAGCCCATTGCATGCATACAGGGACAGATCTAAATAAACCTGCTGTACAGCTAACACATACTACTGAGAATTGTTAAATTAAGGGATAAAATCCTGTATAATATAATGAATATACAAGAAACAAAAAAAAAGAGCAGGGGCAGCACCATTAGGAAAAAGAACAGTTTGCATTCAGCCCACTCCCAGCACTTCTGCACAGACCCCTTCTCTGTTGAGAAGAAGAGAAATGCATCTGTCAAGGTGTTAGCCATTATATTCCCAGGAACTTCAAAGAGCATTATGCTCCTCCAGGTCTATAAATGGAGCACCAACTTGGCCAGGTCAGAGACAGAAACATATTGATTCATAGGAGACCAAGTTTTCATTCCTTCTATCCATCCATCTTTCTTTTTTCTTCTTTCTTCCTCTTTTACTTTACTTCCTCTCTCCCTGCCTTCCTCCCTTCCTCCCTTCCTCCCTCCATCACTTCCTTTTCTTTTTTATGCCACTACCTGGGATTGAACTTCAGGGCCTAAGTACTGTCCCTTAGCTTTTTTTAATTTTTGCAAGGCTGTCACTTTACCACTTGAGTCATACCTGCAACTCTAGATTTTTGCTCATTTATTGGAGATAAGAATGCCATAGACTTTTCTATCTGGGTTGGCTTCAAACCAGTATCTTCAGATCTTAGCCTCCTGAGTAGCTAGGATTATAGGTGGGAGCCGCTGCCTGGACCTGTTCCAATATAGTACACTGAAGGGAGAGATTGGGAGAAATCTGGGGGTTTCAAATGTGGTTATCAGATGAATGATTCTGAACTACAGGGTGGAGATGGATTTATGTGGAATCAATACAGATTTGGCTCCCCATTTTTAAGTGTAAGAAAGAGCCAAGCAGTTAATTTTTCGGTATCAATCCTAAATTCCATTCTGAGTCTAAATTTTCTGGTTGCCAAGTTTTGGGATTTACCTCCCTTCTTTCCCTATGTGACCCTGGAGGCTTGGGTAATAATGTCCACCAAGTGTTCCTGGTGATGGGGCTTTAGTGTCCATCAGAAGAAGGCCACGGTGTCTCTGTGTACTGAGTGCAGATCTTGCCACCTTTGGGCAAGTTGAAATCATTCACAGAATACCTGCTTCCTCTGAGTGCACCTAATGCACTCAATCTCAATGGATGATCTAAGCATACAGTGACAAGCACATGACAAGGCACACACAAAGAGTTACAACATAAGCCAAGCACAGGTGCCTCCATGCCTGAAATCCTAGTTACTCAAGAGACTGAGATATGAGGATAGTGGTTCAAAGCCAGCTGGGGCAGGAAAGGCCATGGGACTCTTATCTACAATGAACCCCACCAGTAAACCAGATGTGGAGCTGTGGCTCAAAGAGGTAGAGGGATTAACCTTGAGCAAGAAAGCTCAGGAACAGTGCTTGGGCCCTGAATTCAAGCCCCACAACCAACAACAACAGACAATAACAAGAGAACACATTTTAGTTATGGTAAATTATAAGGAGGTCAACCTAGAAACTTCCTGATGCCTCTAGCAGATCTGCTGTTTGGATCTTATCTGTTCAGTTTCTGGAAGTGAAATAAGGACACTGGTCTAAGTAGCATTATCTTATCCTCACTGCAATCCTAGCATCTTGCTGGGTGGTGGGGCTTTTCACCCAGCTTCAAAGAGTCTAGAGGTGAAACAGGCTGTTCTTTGAACTGCATATGTCTTTGGCCCCACGACAGTCTTGCTACAAAGAATGCTCTCCCCCAATTGTCTCCATAGATGGTTTGTATTACTAGCTCCTGAGTGGTCTACTCCATGGTTTGCATTTGGTGAGTTTGGGTCCTCACCCAAACATATGGGTTTTGCCTTGAAAAGCTCCATGAAAGCCACTTTCTGTGCTACAGTCCTTTGGGACAGAAGTCCACCTGCAGTCATCAGCTTTTTAATAAAGTCTCCCAGTTCAGCCTCTCAATATGTGGCTTCTCTGTATCTTGCAAGTGAATTCCCACACAACAAAATCCAGTAGACTCTGTCTCCTCCTTGTCTCTCCCCTCCCTTCACCCTGGCCTCCAATCTTACACATTTGTCCTCCAGAAAATTCAACTGGACATGCAGGCATCTAAAGCCATCTCCACCGACAGAACCTGCAAAAGAAAATTCAGAACAATCTTTCTTCATTGGCAGTTTGCTCCGGAACCTAGCGTTTGATGTATCTGAATCATTCAAGCTACAGCCAGATGGGAGAAAGGAATTGCCGGGGTGCTACTGCACAGAAGGGAGACCCTAGGTACAATTTCCAGCTATTCTACAAACGAGCTCCAACCTCTTGCCCCTATAAGACAAATAGACATAGGGAAGGTTAGAGAAAGATTTATTACCTGGAAGCCAGGGAGAGTACAGCATTCAGCCTATTTTCAGCCATCTTCAGAGATACAGATAAGATCTTAGGCTTTAAATACATAACTGGGGCAAGAGGTATAAGAATTATAATCTTCAAGCCAGGTGCTGGTGGCTCAGGCCTGTAACCTGGCTACTCAGGAGATGGAGATCTGAGAATCAAGGTTTGAGACCTGCCCAGGCAGGAAACATTAGTGGGGGCTTTATCCTTTAAAGAGTCAAAAAGCGGAAGCAGATCTTCTGTAAGCAGGTGAAGCCAAAGCCTTAGCCAGTTAATCTCACCTAACAGTTTTTGTAACTCCATCAAAGTATATGTGCCATCAAATCAAATCATATCATATTATTTAACCTTACTGGCAGGTGTTAGAGAGCCCAAATGAATAACAATCAAGAGATCAAAGGATCAGGACAATGATCAGCTTCTTCCATCCCATATCAGCAGGCCTCTTTAGTCATGTGTGATGGAGGCAGGCAGGAGAGATGGGTTGGGCACCTCCTGCTGGGTTGTCTGCAAATTTCTATACAGACTGGTTAAATACATTAGTTTGGGAGCAGACTGTGGAGACAGTTTCCTGTGGCCCCAGAATGCCACAGTCCACACAACTAACACACATGTCAACATGGATCCTATAAAGCAAGATATTAATCCTGGGTCAGGAAAATCGAGGTTAGTAGCCACATTTGCGCACTCATTCCAAAATGACTCTGGTCCCTTGATCCTATAGAGTATACGAGAGCACAAGAGAGAAAAATGGAGAATCTTTTTTGGCTTGGAGTCTGGTGATAAGAGTCAGGATTGCCTCCAGGCTGTTTACTGTGACCCCACCCACAGGCTGTAAAGATCAATTAAGACTTAATAAAAGTTAAAATATTAAAAAGGCAAGTAATTCTCCACATCCCTGCCCAGCCTCCCGGAATTTGGCACGCATATTACCTGGGGCAAGGGTGGGAGGCGCTTGTTAACACCCATTCTATTGTCTAACAAGAGGTCAATGCTAGAGAAAATTTAGGATTTAGCCAGCAACAAGCAGAATTTAACCGAACCTCCAAACTTAGCAAACATCATCGAATGGCAGGGACAGTAGGAACAGTGGCCTCTAGGATTGGGGGTGAGGCCTTGTAAGAGGAACGGGAGTCTTCTGCCTTAAAGCCTCAGAAGGAGGTACTCTCTGACAGTTGCTAAGGTTACCTGACAGGCCATAATCTGTAGTGATAAAGGCTAGGAAGTACGGCCTTAGCTAAACTTCTCCAATCTTGGGTGGTGCAAAGTCGATAAGCCAGGCCATGGAGAAGGGTCTTGGACCAGGGAGAATTAAGTCAATCCTCGGAAACTGCCTTTCTACGTTCTCTAAGATCCTGGTCTTCCCAGGGGAGCCACCGGTCCGGCCTAATGTGTCCTGGGTTAACATTTACTGGGAAGCTCATGCATGGTGAGCGTGAGCCGCGGCTGTGAATAGGCATCTCAGCAGGCTTTCCCAAGTCCACACAAGATGGAAGGGAGCCACTGGTGGGGGAGGGGTGATGAGATGGTGGAGGCCGCCCCCCACCTCACTGGTCCACCACGAATCTCAGGGCTGAGGCGCTTGGCTCAGGACCCGGGGGATCAGGCCAAAGCTCGTCTGTGGGCTCATTGGAGTGAGGCATTGAGCCCCTCTCCTCCTGGGCAGTGGGAGGGCTGTTTCCCTCTCCTCCAAGATGTTTCCCCGCAGATCCTCTCCTGGCCCAGATGCTCCCCCTTAGGGGGCCTGGGGAAAAGCAGGCCTTAAGGGTCCGGAAGATTGGGAAGACTATGAGAGGGAGCTCCTCTCCCAAGTCGAAATCCCTCCTTTCCACTCCCTGCTCTACCCGATCCCACATATCACAGTTAAGGGGACTGGCATTTGCCAGTCAAGGGGTGGTGCTGGTCAGGGCCTCCCAAATCCTAGTGGCCTGGGAGTCTGAAATGTCCAGTCCGGTGCTTTGGAGTATAAATCTCAGCACCTGGATGGCTGGATCACCCCGTTGATTTTGAGATTGCCCCATCCTTTCTGGGGATATCCTTACCTCTCAGAACTCACTTTACTTGGCTCACTGATTGCTTCACTTCTAAACCTGTGCTTTCCTATGCCCCACATTGGGCAGCAGATGTTGGGGTCCCTTGCCCCCAGCGCTCTCCTGGCCAGCAGGAGAGGCGGGGAAGCATGCCCCAACTGAGGTGGGCCAAGAAAAGGTGAAGAGTCAATGGACCACCTGCACCCAGCCCCCCTTTCACCAGAGGACAATCAGACAGCCCAGGAGAGTGTCACACATGGTCTTGCTTTATTTGGGAGGAGCTTTGGCCTTTAAAGCGGCAGGAAGTGGAAGGGTATAGGCACACCTCGCTAGGGACTGAGGGGAGGCCTGAGCTGTCTGTCAAGGGTGGATGGCCGAGGGACCAATCCTAAGAGGCTGCCTAATTTTATGTCACAGCCCACAAGACTGCCTCCAGGTTGACCTTCAGGTGCCATCTTGGCCACACGTGGTCCCAAGGCTGGGAGGCGGGACCAGCTAGAACTGCCTTTCCAGTTCCACATAATCGCCCAATATGACCTCAGGGCGGGGAGACGCAGGCGGGGCCAGCCCAGGGAGCCCCACAGGAAGACACTATTTTACAACTCATTTGGGTGAACTCCATCTAGGCATGAAAGACTTTGTTTCCTGGCTGACCTGAGAACAGCACTAGGCATTGGGAATTAAGGTCAGGAATTGCTTTTCAAATAGAAAATGCTAGAGAATAGATCCTCAGGAGCACAGCTAGAACTTCGTTTTCCATCCAGAATGCACAGTTTGGCTGTGGTTGTGTCATAGTTTGTGTCAGGGACTTTGGGGTCAGTGTGGGTGAAGATCGACCCCCTTTTCTGTTGAAGGGTTGGTCATTTCAATTGTCTGTACTCAGTATGAAATTATTTCCATTCTTTCAAAACCAAACAACAACAGGGCTAAGGAACATGTATGAGGGTTGATTTTGACAAATAATTTTAGGTGTTTTTTTTTATTGTTGGTGGTTGTGGGGCTTGAACTTGGAGCTTGGGAGCTGTCCTTGAACTCTTCAGCTCAAGGTTAGTGCTCAACCACTGTGAGCCATGGCACCACTTCTGGATTTCTGGTAGTTAAATGGAAATAAGAGTCTCATGTGCTTTCTGGCTGAGGTTGGCTTTGAACAAGGATACTCACCTTTTTAGGATTACAAGTGTCATCAGGAGTCAAGTCACAGGACTGCCTCCATGAGATCAGCTCAGAAAGGTGGCTGGCCAGGGCTGCACTGACCTTAGATATAGCTAAACAACTCCAGCAATGCCTCTAAGGGCAGCAAAACCAGGGATCTGTCTCAGCCACAGCTACACTCAAGAGGATCCCAACTTCCACACAGCACTGGGAATCAAGGAAGCACTGGGAATGAACATGGGACCAAATAAAGCCGCTCCCAAGGAGAACCTATATAAATTAGGACAAGCCCTTGACCTTTTGACCACCAGCTTGGTCTATCCATGGAGGAACCCAACGTTTAACAGGGATAAGAACTTGCAGAGCCACTGGAACCCTGATGACCTTGGGAATATTGTCCGAGGAAGGAAGGGAAGACTGTGGCATTTCCTATTTTTATTTCATCACCATCGATAGAGCAGTTTACAGTGCTAGTCAGACCTTCCAAAATGAGTGAACTAGTGTGTAAGGGACTGGTAAAGTGTCACAAGAACTATGTCTCTCTGAGAGCTTCGGGCACTCTGCCATTCTTCCATGAAGCCCAGTGTCTCCACCTGGGAACTGCCAGGGGAAAAGATACACCATACCCAAAGTCTGGTGCTCTGCAGAGGCTGTGTCATGTAAGGGCCTCCCTGGTGACTCATAGGGACTCTACTATGATTCTAACACCACTCAGTGCTGACACCCTTGCACTGTGCACATCTTCTCTCCATGCCCATTCTGCACACCAACACACCACCCCCTTCTTTTCACAATCATTTGTAAGGTGTGTTCCACACAGCTGTCTGTCAGAAAAGTACCCAAAAGTGAAACCAATCTCTGCTACATTAGATTCACAAAGTCAAAACCATTGCTAGATGCTGGAGGCTCATGCCTGTAATGCTAAGTCCTCCTGATGTGGATAGCTGGAAGATCTAATTTAAAGAGAGCCTGGGTAGTTTCCATCTCCAATTCATTAGACAGTGCAGGCTTGGATGTGTCACTCAAGTAATGAAGCACAAGCAATGACCAGGAAAATTGAAAGACAGAGAGAGAGAGAGACAGAGAGACAGAGAGAAGTAGAGACAGGGAGTGGAGAGGTAAGAAAAGATTCAAGAGGAGGGAGAGGGGGCTAGGGAATAGAAAAGAAAGAGAAGAAGAGGGAAAGAGGAAGAGAGGAGGAGAGTAATGGGCAAAATTAAAGTAGGGAAGGTAAATGGCACAGGGTTGAGAGATGGGAAGAGGGGAGAAAGGGAAGAGAAGGGAAAGGAGAGAGTGACAGAGAGATAAGTACTGGGTTCAAGCCCCAGTACCAGCACACACTCACAAACACATATACACAGCAAACAAAAAAAGCGAGAGGAGGATAAAAATCATTGAGATATTATGGAAAAACACAGTACATCATTCCCACCCACCCAGTCACTGAGGACTGGTTCATGTGCAATTCAGGATTCCTCAGCCTCCCCTCTCAGTTCTCCTTGAACATCAGGGTCAACCCTGTCTTTCAAGGTGCCCAGACTTTGCCGTATTGAGGACCTCACTGCCTCTCCCACAAGAATCCCATCTTATTTTCTGAGCAGAGTCCAAAGGTGAACCACTGAGCCCCCAGGAGCCCCAGCCCTCCTCATGCAAATCTCACCAGTCTACTCTGCAGGCTCAGCCTACTGAACCCAGAGCACACACACTAAAGGCCAGGTTTGCCAATCTCTTCCCATCACACACCTGTCACCAGGCTCAGCCCTCCACACTGCCTCTCTGTGGAAATCTAATGTCCCTACCTGAACCAAAACAGATAACTCAGTGGTGAAGGGTCACATGCAATCTTACAGAATTTCTGTTCATGTGAGAACACCCTCAGCCCAGGCAGGGTGCATCCACAGGTGCCACTAAACCTCCATGCTTTCTCAAGTCTCTTGCTCCTTCAGATCAGAGGTTTCTCCATCCATAGCTGAAAGGAAAGGAAATATTTTAATTCATACACTTTGTGATCACAAAAATGAAAACTGGATGTCCAGAATGTTGTATTATTTGAAAGTCAGCTGTCCAGTAGTCTGGTTCCCTAAGGGATAATAAAGGCTCTCCTATTCCAGAGAAGGCCCAGAGCCTTCAACAGAAATATGACAAGGTAAAGGAACACCATGCCCAAAGCCTTGTGCTCTTGAAAAGGTGGTGACACCTGGGGCCTCTCGGAGGACTCCAATAATCTCTACCAAGATTCTGCAACACTCTGTGCTGACACTCCTGTATAGTGCCCATGTCCCTCTCTCCCTGCCATTCTGTACACTGGTCCACCATCTCCTTCTTTGCCAACACTGTGAAGGTGGTCCTATCAGAGCTGTCACTCAGGTAAGTCCACAAATCCCTTGTGTCACGTCACAGAAACTAACTTGTGTTACACCAGGTAAAGATCAAAAGCATCGCCAGGTGAGGGTGGCTCTAAATGGCAGTTCTAATGGTTCTACAAGTGGATGTCTAGAAGACTTCAGTAAAAGCCAGCCAGGCAGACTCCATCTCCATTTACTAGAAAATGCAGGCCTGGAGGTGGGACTCAGGTGCTAGATCACCAACCACACACATGATAACCCAGTATCCACAGGAGATATAAAGAACCAAAGGAACCCATAGTATCACATTCTGCACACTCAGTAGCATAATTAATGCTATATCTTATCTTACCATATTTCTGTTCATGTACAAGGCAGTCAGTGCAGGAAGGGTCCATCCGCAGGCAAAATCCATCCTGGAAAGGTCCATTCACAGACCCCACTGTATCTCCATGCTTTCTCAGGTCTCTTGCTCCTTCATAGGTTTCCTCACCTCTACCTGAAAGGAAAATTATTGTAATTCATACATACTGCCAGTCAAACAATGGGCTCTGGGTGTTCAGTATGTTCTCATAGGGGAAACTCAGCTCCCCAGCACTCTGGATGCCCTAAGAGAAAAACTGGGCTTCTGGAAAGACCTGCAGTTCTAATTAACCTGTCTAGGTTGTGGTATGTAAAATGTCCTAGGTTCTTTCTAATGTGAGCAAAGAACTCTGAAGTCAGGGACTCTTGAATGAAGGCTTGGTGTTAGAATAGATGTGAAGAGTACAGAGAAAACACCATGCAGGAATCTGCACTGAAATTGAGTAGAGCTGGGCAGAAACTACTGACATGGAGCCTGGGGACAGACCCTCCTCTTTCCCATGAAGTTTGTGCTCATGCTCCCACCCAACCAGCATCACTGGTGTTCTCAGCAGGGTCTCCAGTCTCCTGGAGAGCACCAAAGAGGAAGCAGAGTCCAGGTGGCCTCCTACCCCTCAGATCCTTGGCCTACCACACCACCAAGCTCCAGGACCTCACTTCAAACCTACATACATACATAAACAAACAAGAAAGTAATGAGGCAGAGAAGGGGCATACATGGAAGGTCGGGTGATGACCTGCAGGAACATTTGGGACAAAAACACCATAGTGTTTGGGGAACATAGCATGAAAGGTTGTTGAATGAAGTGACAAAGCTCCCCTCCCCCTACTACCTTTGCTCAGAAGGTACAGGCTTCTGTAGGCACCATTCAGCTTTGAAAGCCAGCTCCATGTCAGCTGTCCTTTCCCTGGAATCCAAGCTGCAGGATCCAATAGCACTTGCCGCTGGCCCTGGCTGGCATGGGCTATGCTAACGCCTCTGCTGGGTGTGCTGGCCACATGTAGTGTGAACTTCCAGAACGACTTGCTCCTGCAGCATTTATGTGAACACCTCTCTGACTCCCCCCCCCACCCACTCAGAGAATGTTTCTGAGTTCTGCACCACTTCCTGCAATAGCTGTGTTCTTATGCTGTGGGCATTAATTTGGGTCCTTCACACAGCAGCAGAGTCTGTGAAGAACGGTGAATGTCCTGTCAGACACACATAGTCCAGTCCTGTCTTGTACTCTTGCTGGAGGCTGTGGCCTCCACTTGAGGCTGCCTAGAAGTAAGGGCATTTCCTGTGACTGGCAGCTCTCTAGGCTGCTCAACCAGTCAAAGGAAAACTTGGCTCCCAATTCTGCTACAACTGTAGGTGGGCAAGAGGCAAAAGTGAACGACAGGCAACCTAGTAATTCGGACTCTCTTCACATGTGTCTCAGTGCCATGATCATCCCACTGACATTCTGAGGACCAGCTGAAACTGTTAAGTTGTGCAGGTAAGCTGGATCTCCTTCATGGAGGGAAAGGACTGGGGGGATATTTTTTAGGAGGTGGGCATGGTGGTACCATCCAAGGCATTGTTCTCAACTCCAAATGGCCCGCATTTGTTTTAAGTTTTCTCTGATGAACAGGTAGGTGCCCATGGCTTCGTTGAATGCTCTGTCCTGTATTGCCTCTTGAGTCTCAGCTGCATTGTACCCCATGTCACACATGACTGCCACAATAATGAGGTCCTGCCTCCTGGGTAGTGGCTCATCAGGACCCAGGCTAGATGCCCCATCTAGACTCAGCCACGGGTACTTCAGTATTTGTTCAACATTGGGTCTCTAACTGGAGTCCACAGTCAGCAGTTGGGAAATTAGGTCATGTCGCTTTGCAGTTAGGTATAGTGGAAGTCTCTACTTGGCCTCTAAGAGTAGGACCTGTACTTCAGCAAACTTCCTCCCCTCAAATGGGAACTTTCCCGCTGTTATCATATACAAAATGATGCCTAAGTTCCAAATGTCCATCTTGTAGGCATTGTACATTTTGTGTAGGAACATTTCTGGGAGTCGGAATATCAAGGCTCCACAAGCTGCCTTTGTCAACTGCCTCTGGATCTTCCTGACACTCAGCCCAAAATCACTGACCTTGGCATTGGGTTTGGCATCCAACAGGATCCTGTTGGTTGAGGTCTTGGTGTGCAATTCCGTTCTCATGAAGGTAGTGCACAGCACTCACGATCTGTTTGAACAGCTTTCTGGTTTCATGCTGGAATATGCGCCTGCAGCAAGATTTGCGAATCCACCCTATAAGGTGTCCCTGCATGCCCAGCTCTATGACGAGATATAGTCTCTATCCTCCATCACCTCGAAAAATCAGATAATGTGTGTGATGTATGCTCTTGACAATGTCCACCTCGTTTTCTATGGCATGGCTCTCCAGGTCTTTCTTCAGGAGTTCTTTCATGGCTAGCCTTGTATCTGTGAGGTGGTGCTGGGCCACCATCACATATCCAAAGCTACCATGGCTGATGGTCCCCTTCAGTTGATACTGTCCGATGATGGTTATCTCCTCCTCCTCTTCTGAGGAAGAATTAAAGAAACTTTGTTGTATTTTGATATATTTCTACTGGGATGGCAAGTAGTCAATCTTACAATTATCTCAAATGTTCTAAATGAAGATGACATATAAGAAATCTTAACCAAAATGAACTAAACTAAAAAACAAAGTAAACACCAGAATTATGATAAGAAATATGCAAACCCAAACAACACCAACACAGCTCCCTCCCACACCTCCACACAAATAAAGCCTTACAGTTGTCCGAAGTTAGTCCAGCAGGTCAGGTGACAGGTTTCATGTACCTCAAATCCACTCGGAAGCGTGGGTGAAGGGACCCGAAGTGCAGGTGAAGGGACCAGAAGTACAGGTGACAGGACAGAAAACTTGGGTGAAGGAATTTGAAGCAGGGTGAGAGAGTGCACTTGCAGAGCTACATGGTCACACTAGAGGCCCACTGAGAAGGAAGGCCAGAAGACTCGGAGGCCTTCCTGTCTCCCCTTTCCTGGTATGGCCCAGTGTTAAACCATTCCACCAAGTCCGCCAGTGGTCATGGGGCTGGAGCCATGTTCCCTGAACTGACACTGCACCTGCTACAGTGATGTGGTGCAGGGGCCTCTTGGGTTTCGTCATAGTATGTGTGGGCCTGAGTGGGACCAAAGCTGGTGAGGGCAGGCTTCTCATTCCTGTTGTTATCAAGAAAAGATGGTGACTTGGAGAATTGGGAATGGAGAAGTCTTGTCAGGTTCATAGGGTTCACTCCTGCCCACTGCTTCAGCAATTTAATCACAGGACCTACTAGATTGGATCCTTGAAACTTGCCTAGGCCAGCATTAAATGAGATTCTTGGATCTCAGCCTTCTGAGTAGCTAGAATTGCAGGTATGAGCCACCACTGCCCCATCTATTATTTATTTTCCTTAAAAAAAAACTCTTAAAGTAGGCACCGTGGCTCATAGCACCAGAAAACCAGAAGTAGTGCTGTGGCTCAGGTGCTAGAAAGCTAACCTTGAGCTTAAGGTCAGCTCATGGAGAGCATCCAGACCCAGAGTTCAAGAGCAACAACAAAAAAAAGCCTCTCAAGTAGAATAAGCTTCAGGTACATGTTGTCACTGTATTTGATTTCGGTTCCCTGATTATTGTGTATACATTTTTCTGAATTAGGGAAGGGAAGGAGAAACATCAAAATGGTGAGACAAAAGATAAAGGGGAAACCAATGCAACTGTGATACTCACAAGAAAATATGGCGTAAATTAACTGTACAACTGAGGCAAGGGGGAATTTTAGAGGCGAGAAGATGGGAGAAGAAGGAGGGAGGTGGTAAAAAGTAGGACAAGAAATGTTCTCACTATCTTACTTATGTAACAAACCCCTCTATACGTCCCCTTGACAATAAAATCAAATCTAAAGAAAGCAAAAAATGATTAAGCTAATCAAAAACAACAGCAGGACAAACAAGCATAGAAAATGCTACAAACAGGAAACACAAACTAGAATGGCAGATGTGGACAAAACTATGATTTAATCTTGGATATCTTCTCTCCCTTCTCAAGTAGAAACAGGTATTTGAGTCTAACTGTTGTACTCCAAGAGTGAGAATATTCCATGGAGGCACACTTATGGTGGGAAGCGGTTTTACTTACAAAGGTATTTTATTTACAGTCTAAAAGCATAAACCAGAGCAATCCTCCATTTCCTAATGCTTGCCTGACACTACCTTATCCTGGGTTAGTTACCCAGAACCCAGACCTGAGACCTGTCTTAACCTGAACTCTGAAGCTCCACATCAACTTCTGACCACCTCAGCCTCCCGGCCTCCAAATGTCCAAACCTCCAGACACCCAGATGAGCAAGCTTCCTTCCTGTAGGCCTCACCTCTATTCAAACTTCAAGCCTTTAGGCTTCTCTGCCTGCCTCAGTCTTGGGAATCCTCCCTCAGGCCTCAGGCCTCAGGCCTCAATCTCCTTCACAGTCCTAAGCTTCTGGACTCCCCCTCAGCCCTAAGGCTATGGTTCGGTTCCAACCCGTCCTCTGGCCAGCTCTGTTTGGCTCACGCCGCCATACCTCTGCCTGACTCCAGTTCTGCTCTGCCCTGCTTCTCCAGCTAGCTCCAGTTTGGCTCACCCCACTCCTTCTTCTGGCTCCTGTTCTGCATTGCCCCTCTCCTCTGGCCGGCTCCAATTTGGCTCACCCTGCTCCTCCAGGTGGCTCCAGTTCGGCTATGCCCTGCTCCTCTGGCTGGCCTGGTATGGCTTGCTTCTCCACTCTTCTCCTCAGACCGCTCGGTTCTCCTCTCTGCCCTGCTCTTCCAGTTGGTCTTGTTCTGCTTCAGTCCTCCTCCTGTTCTCTTCTACTCTCCTCTGGAAATACTCCGCTTTTTTTTATTTCCTTGCACCAGCTGTAGTTGGGGTGGAGGTTCCAGTCCCCCCAATGTAGGGCAGGATCTCTTTCTCTGCAGTGGGGCAAGGAAATCACACCAACGTGGCGAGTGGCTTCTGCTCTTCAGGTTATCACAAAATCGTTGAAAAGTCTCCATCTCCTGGGCTCCTTTGGAACTAGATATAGGAAATGCTATTGGACAAGAACAGTGCTGTAATTTCTGTGGAAGGATGGAGTATACTGGGTGATGTTCCCCCAGGAGCAAATCTAAGGTACCCTGCCCTCCTTACCCCACCCCACAAGGGTCAGGGGATATTGGCCAGTGTCCTCTTATGGCTCCCACATGGCTGCCAGGGGAGCAGGGGCATCTTCCCATGTACCTGGCTTCCTTGGCAACAGTCCTCCCAGCTCAAGAGCATAACGATCAATGGGTGATTGCTGAGCTCTGATTGGTCCATTCCTCACTGATGTCACTGGGTCCCACTTGTGATTGGTCCATTTGCTCCCTGATGTCATCAAGCATTGTGAGGCATCCCCAGTAGGGTATATAAGAAGCTGTTCTCCACATTTGTCAGTTAGAGCACTGGGAGCTTTTGTTGGTGACCTACTGGACTAACTTCTAAAAACTCTAAGGTATATTTGTGTGTGGTGGGGTGGGAGGGAGTTGTGCTGGTATGGTTTGGGTATTTCTTATCCTTATTCTGGTGTTTGTTTTCACTTGTTTGTTTTTTAGTTTAGCTCCGTTTGGTTACGATTTTTTATGTGTCATCTTCATTTAGAACATTTGAAATAATTGTAAGATTGAGTACTTGCCATAACAGTGGAAAGATGTCAAAATACAAAAAAAGTCTCTTTAATTCTTCCTCAGAAAAGGAGGAGGAGATAACCATCATCGGACAGTATCAACTGAAGGAGACCATTGGCCATGGTAGCTTTGGATATGTGAAGGTTTCCCATCACCACCGCAGAGACACAAGGCTGGCTGCGAAAGTTCTCCTGAAGAAAGACCTGGAAAACCATGCCATAGAAAATGAGGTGGACATTGTCAAGAGCATATATCACCAACACATCCTCTGAATTTTTGAGGTGATAGAGGATAAAGCCTGTCTATATTTCATCTTGGAGCTAGCCACGTGGGGATACCTCATGGGGTGGATTCGCAAATCTTGCTGCAGCCACATATTCCAGCATGAAACCAGGAGGCTCTTCAAACAAATTGTGAATGTTGTGCACTACCTTCATGAAAAAGTAACTGCATACAGAACTTCAGCTCAACATCCTGTTGGATGCCAAAGCCAATGGCACGGTTAGTGATTTGGGGATGAGTGTCAGGGCCACCCCAGTGCAGTTGATAAAGGGAGCTTGTGGAGTCTTGATATTCTGACTTCCAGAAATGTTCCCACACAAAATGCATGATGCCTACAAGATGGACATTTGGAACTTAGGCATCATTTGTATGTGATGACAGCAGAAAAAATTCCCATTTGAGGGGAGAAAGTTTGCTGAAGTACAGGTCCTACTCTTAGAGGCCAAGTAGAGACTTCCACTATACCTAACTGCAAAGCGACATGACCTAATTTCCCAACTGCTGACTGTGGACTCCAGTCAGAGACCCAATGTTGAATAAATACTGGAGCACCTGTGGCTGAGTCTTGATGGGGGTTCTGGCCTGGGTCCTGATGAGCCACTCTCCAGCAATCTGGACCCAATTATTGTGGAAGTCATGTTGACATGGGGTACAATGCAGCTGAGACTCAAGAGGCAATACAGGACAGAGCAATCAACGAATCCATCTTCTGTAATTTTTTCAAGCTGACTCATGGGCGTTGCTTACCTAGTTAGGATCCTATTACCTTAAACTGCTTTACCAAGGAACAGCAGGATCAGAAGTTCTCTAGGAGCTTTACTCCATACTGGAAATTATTAATCATTTAACATTTAACAATTATATAAACCCTCTCTTGGGCTACAGCACTGTAGCCTATAATTTTAATTTCTAAAGTATTTTCTTGACTGGCTGAGGAAACCTAACAATGCCTAAATTGCCTTTGTAGGCCTAGATCTCAATAAAGACATTTTTAGATCTACAAGCTTTTTTTCCTGAACAAATATGCTAGCTCAGAATTCTCGTTGCCAATTAGAACTTTGAGTAGAAGCAGGGGTTTGGGATTTTACACTATCCCCCCATGAGACAATCTTATCACTACTACTCACTCTTACAGATGGCTGGCAAGTTCCTGCCCAGTAACAGCCATGGGCATTAGAAAGTCATCCTTACAAACATTTTTTCTAGGACCTCCTAGCTCTGATTAACTTCTGAAGAGCCAAGCACCAATGACTCTAGGATCTGACACCATCTCTGTCATCAAAGCAGTGGCTTACTGCCTCTGGATGCTCCATCACTTTTGTCCCAGGAGTGACTTTTTCCATGCTGGTGTAAATGCACCTTTGACATTTCTCTTGGTCCGTCACTGGACTTGGACTCAGGGCCTGAGTGCTGTCCCTCTGCTCTCCAGCTCAAGATTAGCACCCTACCACTTTGAGCTTCAAAGCAACTCACGACTCGGTTCCCAGCACTTCTGCTGGCCAACTAGAGATGAAGACTCTCAAAGGGACCTTTTTTTGCCCGGGCTGGCATTGAACCACAGATTTCAGATCACTGAGTCTTACAAGTGGACACTGTACTCCAATTAAAAGCAACAAGGTGGTCCGCACAGAAGTAGTTTTTAAGCATGCTCTTACCTGGAACTTATTAAGGGCCAATGTTATATCTTGACAAACTTGTGGGGATCATCTGTCCTCTGTGGGCCTGCTGGAAATTGTTACCAAAAAAAAAAAAAACTACAAATAAACTGGAATGGCAATTAAACACTCATTTTGGTAGACATAATTTTTTTTCTCACATTGCAACAATCATTTAGGACAATTTTTATTTTTAAATCTCATATCTAGAAATGTAATTTTTTTAATTTAAAGTCTTTAACATTTAATCTCTAGCATGCTGGCTGTTCAAATTTTTTTATCTAGAAATGTATTTTAAAGCCTTTATAAGTAGAGGCTTTTGTACCTTTGCCTCAGCCTTATTTCCATCCGAAAAACTCTGGAACCCAGGGGTCATCTAGCCTCCTGGCTGCCTGTTTTAAAAAAGCCATTGTTTTTTAGTCCCAGCTACTGCATGAAGACCTTTGAACACAAATGACAATTTTCCTTAATGCAAGAATTACAATTACAAAATTAGGAATACTTATTTATTTAGCTTTTCAATAAATTAGTGAGAAACGTTATCCCATTTTGCCATTTTTTTTACATACTGAGAGTTAATGAGCGTTTACTTCTATCACCATTAGTTTAATATATATCCTTTAAAATACTTGCCTGATTTATGTAAATTAAAACAGTTAAGAGTCTTACAACACAGTATACACAAAAATTAGTACCTGAGTCATTAAACTGATATCCAAAACAATTGTAGCAAAAGTACTTTTAACAGTGTTCACCAGAATACAAACACAAGAAATCCAGTCTCATCATCTTTGTCTTTCAATACATCCAAATTGCAAAAATAGCACAGGAATGGAATCACATCAGATAAATAAATTTTTTAACCATTTAAAAAAATTATGTGTTCATAAGGGTATATCTACTGGGCCCTTGTGATCATTTGCTGTGACTTGCCTAAACCTGTGCTAATTATTTCCTGTAAGGGAGACCATGGAGTCCATGTTTCTTTAGGTCTGACTCACTTCACTTAGTATAACTTTTTCCAAGTCCTTCCATTTCCTTACAAATGGGGCAATGTCATTCTTTCTGATAGAGGCATAAAATTCCATTGTGTATATGTACCACATTTTCCTGATCCATTCATCTACTGAGGGGCATCTGGGTTGGTTCCATATTCTAGCTATGACAAATTCTGCTGCGATGAATATTGTTATGCTGGTGGATTTAGTGTGATTTTGTTTGTGGTCTTTTGGATAGATACCCAAAAGTGGGGCTGCTGGGTCATAGGGGAGTTCTACATTTATCCTTCTGAGGAATCTCCATACCGCTTTCCAGAGTGGCTGAACCAGCTTACATTCCCACCAACAATGAAATAGGGTTCCCTTTTGGCCACATCCTCTCCAACAATTGTTGCTGTTAGTTTTCTTGATATAGGACATTCTTATTGGGGTGAGATGGAATATGGAAACGATTGCTATATCATATTTGTAATTACTTTCAACGTGCCATGTGTAACTGTAGCTTCTATTATTGATGATCTTCTTGTATCACCCTTCTGTGGTTGTACCTACACTATCTCTGTATCTTATCTGAGTATAGTGGAAACCGTGTATACTGGTATTAGAACTAGGAAATTGTAAAGGAATAACAAAATCGAGAGACACAGGGAAAAAAGACAAACAACTACAAAAGCAATACTTGCAAAACTGTTTGGTGTAAATGAACTGAACAACTCATGGGGGGAAAGGGAAAGGAGGAGGGGGGAGGGGGAATGAGGGACTAGGTAACAAATGGTACAATAAATGTATCCAATGCCTAATGTATGATATGGTAACCTCCCTGTAATTCAGTTTGATAAATAAATACTTTTAAAAAATTTAATTTCTAGTATCTCTCAAGGGGCAGTTTTAGAAATTCCAGTCAAATTATTTATTTTTACCACCAGGTTTTTAAAGTTCACCTGAAAACCAAAGAGATAAAAGAAAGGCCTCCATTGGCCTGTGCTACAATACGGCCTCTCTCCATCCTACTCCTCAGAGCTTGATGAACTGTCATGGTGCTGGCTTGTACTCTTCCACCCTGAATGGACACCCCCTTATGGCTGTCCCACCATGTGGACTAGACAAGCGGCACCTTTGCCAGATCACCCCTCATTCCAGTGGATAGGCACAGGCCCATCCTAGGCTTTTTCTGTCCTTTTTTGTTGGTCTCTGAGTAAGAAACCCAAGCAGTTTTTTTTTTTTAATTAAAGAAATATTTTTTAAAACTAGAGTTTGCCTTTAAAACAATGCAATAATTCTTTAAAGCATTTGGTAACACCATTTGAATTTAAACTTAAACTCACTCAATTTTACATCATATTCTTGAACATGTTCACATTCACACATGCACACTTATACACACATATATTTAGAAGATCTTAAAGGGCGCCAAATAAACACCGGCCAAACATTTTCCAGTGGCAAGAGGTATTTTTGCCAATCTTACTCCTGTAACATCTAAATTATAAGACAAAGCTTTTAACAAATGATTTTAGCATTCTACAGACTCATTTTCCAGGGCTTGATAGTTTTAAGAAAACATATCAGCACACCAAATAATTGTTTTGTTTAAGAATGCTGGGTAGAGGTTTTACAGAGTTCTTTTTGCGGACACTCACACTCTGATTGTGAGTTGTCACCTGTACATCTTTCCAATGAGCTAAACATAAATTCAGGGGGCTAAGGGAGTCTGTCTCATTTCGTCCATCACAGTCAGGAGATTTAGAAAACAGAGAAGAACAGTCCAGACCAGTCCTGTACCAGTCCTGTATCAATACAGGCAATTTTTTCTTTTATGTAATACAATCTTTTTTAATTTTTGATTGGATTTACTTTTACCCTTTTTTAATATCAAAGTCCAATTAACCATATCATTTAGACAAGTCAGAGCATTTGACATAAACCGAGACAAACATAAAAAAGTGGGAAAAGTAAAAGCAGTTTGACAAATCTGAAGAAGCAATGCTGCTAAGAAAAGGAAGGGAGAAAAATTCCACGGGGGACATAAAGAAAAAGAGAAGGAGTCACTCTTGGAAGTCTTTTGTTTGCCACAATCTCAGTTCAGTCCCCATGCCTAGGAGGAGTTTCTCCCGCCAGTGTGGAGGAGGTTAGACACATACACAGACAACATACAAAACATATAAAGGAACTAAATATGCCATAAAAGTCTACTGATTTACAAACTGACTGTGCCACCAAACACGGGACAAGATAACAAAACAGGTTACTCAGGTTTGACACAAAAGAGAGTGTCAGACCCATGAACAACACAGAGATGACAGTGCTGCACCATGGGGTCACTGCCCAGCCGTCTGCAGGTGGCTTGGGCTGGCCCTGCGTCCACCCCTGTTGGCGACTGTGGGTCAGGACTCGGAACTGACTCGTTGGTGTGCTGGGCTGCTGGCGCGGGCAAAGGGGTGGGGTACAGAGGGCCATAGGGTGGAGGAAAGATTTCAGCCTCCTTGGAGCCTCCCTAGAACACTGGGGGCTTTTCTTTTTTTCTTTTTCGCGATCTACTTTTTTCTGCTTCTGGACAAAAACCTGTGAAGAGACTGTGGAGGACTGTGGGTGGGGGTAAGAAGAGACAGACCCACGAGAGGGGCCCAGAGAAGCTGTTATCTACAAACTCTCTCCAAGTGACTATGTAAGGAATTAAGAACATAGTCTTCTACTTTGAGAATTGTACTCAAGTCAAGAATGCAAGAACGAGGTTAGTGAGAACTTTTCCTTTGAGCTCTAAACACGCCAGAGCTGTGTAGGAATAGTAGGGACTCCATAGGAATGAGGACTGAGGCATCCATTGCATGTCAGAATTTGGTTCTCCATTTTGAGCCTGAAGAGATGCATGCTGGATCCAGGCCTGGTGTCTCTTATGTAGTTGAAAAATCCTGTAGCCATATGGAGCCATTTAGTCAACATTCTAAGAGTACCAATGAGCAGCAGTATTTCACAGATGGTGGAGAAGGGACAGTATTAAGCTCAGAGACCATAATCTTTAGAAATAATTGTGTTTGTGTTGGAGAAAAACGTTATGAATTCAACAAATATGAAAAGTCCTTCAAAAATGAGTCAACTCTGAAAACACATAATAGAATACACACAGGTGAAAAAACTTATGAATATAATAAATGTGGAAAAACCTTCTGGAAAATTTTATATCTTAGAAGCCATAATAGAATTCACTCAGTTGAGAAACCTTATATATGTAACAAATGTGGAAAGTCATTCAAGTTGAGGACAACTTTAAATGTAAATAATAGAACTCACACAGGTGAGAAACCATATGCATGTAACCAATGTGGGAAGTCCTTCACCTGGAGAATGCAACTAACTATCCATCAGATAAGTCATACAGGAGAGAAACTTTATAAATATAGCACGTGTGGAAAGTCTTTTGCCCAGAAAGCAAGTGTTAGTGCTCATGAGAGAACAGATACAGGAGAGAAACATAAATGTTAAACGTGGAAAGTCTTTTGCCGTGAAATCAATCATTAGTGCTCATGAGAGAAAGCATACAGGAGAGATACCTTACAAATGTAGCACAAGTGGAAAGTCTTTTTCTGGGAAATCAAACGTTAGTGATCATGAGAGAACACATACAGGAGAGGAACCTTATAAATATAACACATGTGGAAAGTCTTTTGCCCAGAAATCAAATATCAGTGCTCATGCGAGAACACATACAGAAGAGAAACCTTCTAAATGAAACACATGAGGAAAGTCTTTTACCCTGAAATCAAGCGTTACTGTTCATGGGAGAACACATACCGGAAAGAAACTTTAAAAATGTAACATATGTGGAAAGTCTTTTGCAAGGAAATTATACCTAAGTGTTCATGAGCAAAACCATACATGAGAGAATCCTTACAAATATAACACAAGTGGAATGTCTTTCACCCAGAAGGCATATCTTAATATTCATCAGTGAACACACAGAAAGACAAACCTTATGAACATAACGAATGTAGAATGTTTTTAACCCACAAGTCATATTTAAGTAGAGAGAAGAAAATTCAAACAAGTGAAAAACTTTATCAATGGAATCATTGTGGAAATCACTCACCTGGAGGGCACAGCTTACTGTTCATGAGAAAACACACACATGATAGGAACCTTATATATGTAACTCATGTGGACAGTTTTTCATGCAGAAAACACATCTTCCTGTTCAGCAGCAAATAAACACCCGAGAGAAACCTTATGAATACAGCAAATTTGGAAAGTTCTTCAGAGACAGGTCATCCTTAAGGAAACAGAACAGAATTCACAAATGTGAGAAATTGTATGAATTTTAAAAAATTGAGAAGTCTTTCACCTCGAAATCATACTTATGCAAAAGAAGTTAGCAAGGAGTGTTACAACTGTTTCAAGAAACACTTCATAATTACATAATTACAAAATGAAGGAACACATAAAGCAATAGATGAATGCATTGAAAGGATGAAAATATTACTACAAATTACAGCAGGGATGAACCTTGAATATAACCAGCTAAATAACATACACAGAATAGAAAGGAACAGCCATGGCATGATGTCTCCATTGAGTGTACAATGATCAACAAACTCATACACAAAAAGAATGATGGTTCTGGAGACTGGGGTAGAGAGGCACAAAAGCTGCATGTTCAATGATTCTACTGCTTCACATCTGGAAATGGAAGATGAGAAATGTTCTAGATTCATGGAAGAGATGGGAGCCCAAAATGAAGAAACATACACTATCAGTTTTCTTTGGAATACAGAACATCTTCTGGTGTTGTATAATTTTTGAGACTCAATTTCTAAAATTATAGCTTTTTTATGTGCCGTCCTTGGAGTGTGAATGCGGAGCCTGAACACTGTCCCTGGCTTCTTTTTGCTCAAGACTGGGACTCTACCATTGGCCACAGCACCACTTCAGCTTTTTCTATATATGTGGTGCTGAGGAATCAAACTCAGGGCTTCATGCATGCTGGGCAAGCACTGTACAACTAGGCCACATTCCCTGCCCCTAAAACCACAGCTTTTACTGATTTGGACCACCTAAATTATCAACACAGTAACCAGTGAAACTGTACCCTAACTTATACCTGTCCTACTAGCTACTCTGGAGGCTGATATCTGAGGATTAATGTTCAATATTGGTCCATGTAGAAAAGTCAACAAGATTTTATCTGCATTTAAGCAGCAAAAAGTCAGAAGTGCAACTGTGGCCCAAGTGTTAAAGCACCAGGCTTACCTAGATAAAGGAAAGAACAAGAGAAGAGCATGAGGCTCTGAGTTCAAGCCCCAGTGCTGGAAATAAATTAATGAACAAATTATTAAAACCAAACCCAGAAGCCAGTGCATAAGGGGATCTGTAGCTTTGAGCACCCACACCCCTGGCGTGTCCCCTCTGGACCGCCATCATAAAAATGGCAGTGTAGTTGATGTGTAGCATTCTGGTGCTGTTTTACAAAGCCAGAGGAGAGTGGGTGCTCATAGCACCATCTTTCCTAAGACAGTTCCCCAAAAAGGATAGAGGAGGCAATGGAGAGTTCAGTGTGTGGGGCTGCCCGCCCGTACGCCTTGCATCATTAAGAGGTGGTTCTAGCTGGCCCCGCCTCCCAGCCTTGGGACCATGTGTAGCCAAGATGGCACCTGGTGGTGAACCTGGAGGCAGTCCTGTGGGCCGTGACGTAGAATTAGGCTGCCCCTTAGGGAGGTCCCTCGGATCTCCACCCTAATGGACAGCTCAGGCATCAAATCCCAGCCCCTATGTAGGTGCACATACCCCTCCCCTTCCACTGCCCTCTGGCCCCTTTAAAAGAACAGCTCATTGCCACCATTAAATGAGTCTTAGTGCTGACTGGCTCCCGGACTGTCTGTGTGTCCTCCGTCGAGAGGGGGGCTGGGTGGCAGTCTGTCAGCCCCCTATATCTTCTTCCTGGACCCGTCCACATGAGGTGTGCTATCCCATCTCTCCTGCAGGACAGGAAAGCATGGGAGGCCAAACCCGCCCTCCCCCCCCCCCCCACGACAGTCTGGTGCCCAACTGCGAGGCACAAAGCAGGATGAGGTAAAACTTTCAGGAAGGCCAGGCCAATCGGATTCCGAGAGGGGGTCCCTGCAAAGATGGGACATGCTCAAACCCAGCATGATGGCCAAGTGCTCAAAGCACTGAGCTCCATGCTACAAAATGTAGGTTTGGGGGTCTCGAACTCCCAGACCAGGAGGGTCTCGAAAGCGTTGAAACAGGGTCTGGGAATGCGTTGAATCATGCTGCGATCTGGCTGGTGGCTGCTGGCCATTTTCAGCCTGGTTGCCTGGGAGGGAGCAGCCCTCCCACTGCCCTGGAGGGGAGGGAGGGGCCTGGGCCAAATTCCCAAGGTCCCGAGCCTAGCGCCCCTGTGCTGCCAGAATGTGTGTCGGACGAGCAAGATGGAGGATGGCCTCCACCGTGCCCCTCCCCAGCTGGCAGCTCCTGGATGCAAACCTGGGACCACGCCTCGAAGCTGCAGCACAGCGGCGTGCGGGGGGGGGGGGCGCTTCCCACCCCCTCCGTCCCCTCCTCCACCAGAGGTTTCCCACCATGCTTTGTGGACCCGGGAGAGGATGGCTTCTGAGGTGGCCTTAAAGAACCTGGGAAGCGGGCTGGGACGATGGCCTAGTGGTAGAGTGCTTGCCTCATATACATGAAGCTCTGGGTTCAATCCCCCAGCACCACATATATAGAAAAAAGCCAGAAGTGGCACTGTGGCTCAAGTGGCAGAGTGCTAGCCTTGAACAAAAAGAAGCCAGGGACAGTGCTCAGGCCCTGAGTTCAAGGCCCAGGACTGGCAACAAAAACAAAACAAAACAAAGAACCTGGGAAGCATTTGCTGAAAAATGTTTTGGATGGGGGGAGACAGCCCCCTGGCTTCCCGGGAGGAAAAAAAAGGGCTTACTTGTTCAACATCTGCTTTAAAAGACTCAAAGAAAGGTTTTCTGTTCTTGTTATTGATGTTAAGTTTGGAGACTCAGTTAAATTCTGCTTGTTTGGCTAAATCATAAGTTTTCTCTAGTGAACACTGTTAAAAGTACTTTGTTACAATTGTTTTGGATATCAGTCTAATGATTCAGGTGCTAAATTCTAAGTGTGTTCTGTGATGTAATAAGTAAGACTCCTAACTATCTTAAGTTACATATAATCAGGCAAATATTTTAAAGTATGTATAATAAACTATTGGGGATAAAAGTAAATTCTCATTAACTCTGCATGTAAAAAAAGGGGGGGGGCAAAGCAAGATAATGTTTCTCACTAACTTATTGGAAAGCGGAATAGATAAGTGTTTCTAATTTTGTAATTGTAATTCTTGCATTAAGGAAAAATTGTCATTTGAGTTCAAAGATAGTGCAGTAGCCAGGACTGAAAAAAAAAATGGTTCTTTTAAAACAGGCAGTGAGGAGGGTAGATGCCCCCTGGGTTTCAGAGTTTTTTCGGGTGCAAATTAGGCTGAGGCAGAGATGTAAAATCTTTAAAGGCTTAAAATACATTTCTAGATAAAGGATTTGAGCAGCCAGAGTACTCAGAGCAACCAACCAGGAAATATTGGGAGATTTCAAATGTCTTTAACGAGTCTGTGTAGATTTTTGCAGGCAATCCAACAGGAGGTGTGACAATCTATCCAGGGGACTCTGAGATGCCACGAAGCCTTGCCCAGATCCAACCCATCTCCCCGCCTGCCTCCATCACACTTGGGTAATGAAGCCTGCTGATCCAGGATGAAAGACACAGCCACTGCTGAAGCTGAGACTTTTACATTATCTTAACCTTGCCCTCTGATTGTTATTCATTTGTGTTCTCTTCCACCTGAAGGTAAGGTTAAATGATATGATTTGATTAGATGGCACATGGATCTCATTCAGTCTGCTGTTCTCTAAGTGTATAAACTCTGGCAAGTGTTTGTTGGTCAATTCTCAACAAGTTACAGGTGAGCTCTGTTCCTACTGTTCTCCTTGTTGCTTTAATTGGAAACAAAAAGGGCTTTTATGGCTAGAACTCCTCGGATTTTAGTTCAAAGCCAGCCCGGGCATAAAGAAAGAAAAATCCCTCTAAAACTCCATCTCCCAACTAACCATCAAAGAGCCAGGCTGGAAACTTGGTTCAAGTGAACCAGCGAATTGCTGAAAGTGGCACCGTGGCTCAAGTGGTAGAGCACTAGCCTCGACTAGAAGTGCTCAGGGACAGTGCCCAGGCCCTGAGTTCAAACCCCGTGAATGCCAGTGGGAGCATGCAATCCCAGCAACAAGCATCTAGACCTTTGGTACTCAGCCAATCCAGGGAACAAGGATTTTGGATAGGAGTGAGAGGAGACTGATGTCACACATCCTAAATGGAGTCACTTTGTCTTGCCCTTGCAAATTCAATCAGAGTTGAGAGATCAAGAGGAATAGCTGTTTACCCACCTAGTGCCCATACCTGTCCATTTTCCATCTGGAAAAAAAAAAACTTGCATTCTTGCCTTTGTTACTTGCTATTTGTATATATACATGGCCTCGGACTGGTTACTCCCAACCAGTCCACTATCCCCAAACACTTCCTTTCTGCTCCCAGTTCAGTTATTCCTCCTTCCTTGTAATGGGCCACAATTGGGCTTATGTTCCAAATGGAACTTTTCTGGTTTATGCTAAGGGTGTGTTCTCCTATGTTGTTCATGTTAACTGGTCCTGTGAACTTGTCAGCCTTTTGCCTGATCTGTTCAAGTCTCTTTTAACAGGATAACATCCCTCACCAAGGTTGCCACCTGGGAACTTGCAGTTCAAGGTCATCATATTTCTACACTGCTGTGCCCAGCACAGATATGGACTCTGAAGGCCCCATCCCTAGGGACTCCTTGACGTGCCCAAGCTGCAAGAGGTAGCCAGAGGAGACTATGACACCCTCTGGCCCTGATAACCATTCTTGTCAGAATGATGAGGGCTTTCACCAACCAAACTGGATGGTACCTGGCCATATGACAAATCAGGGGCCCCTGACTACTTCGCACTTTTCAGCAGGAAGTACCTCCAGAAGAGACAACCTCTGCCCATTCTCCCAGCCTGGTACCCCTCCTCTATTAATAAAAAACAAAAGGGGGAGATGTGGGGCACGCCCGCTCAGATTCCTTGCATCATTAAGAGGTGGTTCTAGCTGGCCCCGCCTCCCAGCCTTGGGACCATGTGTAGCCAAGATGGCACCTGGTAATGAACCCTGAGGCGGTCCTGTGCGCCGTGACATAGAATTAGGCCACCCCTTCAGGAGGTCCCTCGGATCTCCACCCTGATGGACAGCTCAGGCATCAAATCCCAGCCCCTATATAGGTGCATGTACCCCTCCCCTTCCATCGCCATCCCGCCCCTTTAAAAGAACAGCTCATTGCCACCATTAAACGAGTCTTAGCACTGACTGGCTCCCGAACTATCTGTGTGTCCTCCATCGAGAGGGGGCTGGGTGGCAGTCTGTCAGCCCCCTATATCCTCTTCCTGGACCCACCCGCGTGGGGTGAGCTATCCTGTCCCTCCTGCAGGACAGGAGAGCATGGGAGGCTAAAAACCCCTGGCATCAGTGCACTGAAGGACAGTCCTGTAACCAGGCAAAAATTCAATAACACCAACTAAGTATTAATATATTTTAGTGCAGAACAGCAGAAAAGAATTTACCCCCGAAAGACAGCTGAAAATTTCCCTTTCAGACAGATCAAGAAACTGATCCATGTTAGGGCCTGATTAAACCAGGGACTTTGCTTTACACTAGTATGAATGCAATAAGCTGCACTCCACAAGGCTACCAAAATCCCTGTGCCCTGTGCCCAGCTGTGGGGTGGTACTGTGTTTTGTGTGAAGGAGGAAGGGGAATGTTTTCCCTCACGCCTTGAAGAACAAAATATCACCACCCACATAATGGGTTTTTCCCCACTCATTTAAAAAATTACATTTATAATTTAAGCAGGTGGCAACCCTCTATTGAATCTAGGAAGCAACTTTACAAGGGCACCTGCAACTCCCTTTATGAAACAAACCTCTGACAGTTTATATGGACTGAATGTAAGTATAAGAAGCATAAAATGATTCCCCAAATTCTGGGGTGTTCTCCAGATGATGCCTTCAGTCCTGAGTCTGACATGTGATCCCTGACTGAATCTGGCCCCTGCATCCCTTGCTGGTTCATCCATCTCGTGGAACAGAGAGTAAAGTAATTGAGTGAACATCAGAGTAGACCTTAAAAGCCTGTCTGATATACATGGGACCAAAGAGGAGCTGTCCGGGGTGTCATAGCTCATGTCTATAATCCTAGCTACAAAGGGGGCTGAGATCTAAGGGTCAAGGGTGGAAGCCAGCCTGGGCAGGAAAGTCTGTGAGACTCTCATCACTAATTAACCACCAATAAACCAGAAGTGGAGCTGTGGCTCTAGTACTAGAGCACTGAGCCTTGAGCACAAAAGCTCTGAGTTCAAGCCCCCAAGATTATTGAAGCTTCACTCAGTAGGGGATGTTGAGAAATCTACAGTTATAAAGACATTTGAATTTCTGTTTTATGGGAACAAATACAACTAATTTAAAGAGATATTAGTCAGTCTTTACAATGTAACCAGGGAACTTTAAAAATCAGAAATGTTTGACTTCAAAGGGAGCTCTCGCTGCTCTGTTCAAACTCTCCAGAACATAGCGAGCCCACTGGTGCTAATTTATTCCACAGCTCTCTGCAGCCAGTCAGTCCTTTGCTAGCCGGATACCCAGTACTCTGTTTCTATTGAGCATCATCATTATACATAAGTGTTGACACGTCATTTAAAATAGTTCCAAATTTTCACTGGCACTTAAAAACTTGGCCTGACAAATAGGAGAACAAGTTAAAGCCAGCTCAATCAAGTCAGTCCATGGTACTTATTAGCAGCTAGTAATAGTATATCCTCCCAACAACCTGTGCACTTTCAGGAAGGAGCAGCCTTACCTCCACCTGCATCATTTGGGGACCTGCCAAATTCGTGCGCTAATGCTAACTAAAATGATAGGTTGGTTCAATGAGTCACTATGAGGCAGACTGTAACTCCATTGGCCACCTTCCTGTGACCTGACTTGACTATGCAGTTTCTCTATAAGTTTTCTAACCTCATTGGCCACCTCCATGTGATCCAACTAGACCATGTGTTATTTCCCTATATAACCCAACCCTGAGCCTGGCCCAGGTTGCTTCTCCCCAGCTCCCGAGTTTGGGCTGTGACCCTGGCTGGCTATTCTGTTTATACTTCCCAAATAAACCCATCTTTGTACTTATGACTGTCTCTCAGTGTTGGAATGTTGGAGGGATGGATGATTCCCCCCACTCAGACCCCATTTCAATACGAAACACAAATTTGTCAAGGCTTAGCAGCGGATACTAGTGGAGTTGTATTTCTGTGTCACGCACACTAATAAGATCATTGTTGGTGTTGGGAATATGGCCTACTTGCAGGGAACTTGCCTCATATACATGGGTTCCACTCCTCAGCCCCATATATATAGAAAAAGCACAAGTGGCTCGGTGGCTCAAGTGGTAGAGTGCCAGCCCTGAGCAAAAAGAAGCCAAGGGGACAAAAAAGAGACCAAGGGACACTGCTCAGTGAAGTGCCAGACTTTGAAGTCAGGCCCCATTTTACCACGTGAACCCCATTTTACCACGTAAACCCCAGTTTAGAATCGAACCCTGAGCCAATCAGATTTGTACCTGTGTCCTAATCTTGCTTGCTTGAACACCTGGTTGTTGTAACCTTGTTCTTTGCCTTTATAAGCCCTGTGTAATCACAGCTCGGGGCTTCCTCCTAACCTCCGCTGTGTCTGTGGGTAGGACAAGGCCGGAGTTGCAGCTCGCTTAAATAAAGCCTTGCCTTGCTTTTGCATTTCAGAATGTCTGAGTCTCGGTGGTCTTTTTGGTGGTGGTTTCGCGACTTGGCACAACATTTGGGTTTTCGTCTGGGATAGCCCCAGAGACCCTCGAGACCCCAGACTCCAAAGTTAAGAAAATAGGGCTGTTCATTCTGTGTGTCTGTGTCTGTGTGATTTGTAGTTTTGTTTTTTGTTTAGGCCAGCCGCTTGAATCTAAACCTGTAGGTAGTGAAGGACCAGCCGGAGTGGACACGCTCATACGGGCAGTCCTGGAGGACTTGGGGAACACCTCAAGCCCTCCACAGGGGGCTCAGGCTTCCCACTACCACCCTGAATCTGAAGGACTGGACCGGGAGGCCCTTCTAATGGGCATCTGTCTAGTCCACTCTATATTTGGGGTTGTCTGGTCCGTCAGTGACAGTGTCCGCAAAAAAGAACTCTAGGGGAACCCCCACCTAGCCTTCTTAAGCAAAAAATTATTTGGTGTGCTAAAATGTTTTACTAAGACTAAAATTGTTTTACTAAAACTATCAAGCCCTGGAGAATGCTAAAATCATTTGTTAAAGGTTTTTGTCTTAAAATGTACAGCTGATGCTTATTCTGCATGCTTTAAGATCTTTTGAAAATGTATGTGTGTGTGCATGTGTGAGTGTGAACATGTTCAAGACTGCAGTATGATGCAAAACTAAGCTTAAGTTTAAAGTCAAAGGGTCATCAAGTTTGGGCATTACCAAATGCTTTAAAGGATTTCTCAGGGTTCTTGAATTAAAATTAAAAAAATAAATCAGTTAAGTGTCAGAAATTTGGATTTAAAAGGATATATATATATATATATATATATATATATATATATATATATAGAACTAATGGGGATAGAAGTAAACTCTCATTAACTCTATGTATATAGAAAGAAATGGCAAAATGGGCCAATGTTTCTCACTAATACATTGGAAAGCTGAATGGATAAGTATTTCTAATTGTAATTCTTGCATGAAGGAAAAATTCAAAGGTCTTCATGCCATGCAGTATCTGGGACTAAAGAAAAAAAAAAGAGGCTCTTTAGAAACAAGCAGTCCGTAGGCAAAGGGCAGCACCTGGTTTCAGAATGCCTGTGAGCTTCAGTTTTACCGATGCAGATAAAAGCTAAAATGTTGTGTTAGTGTTAAAAAGGCTTTGGAACTCAAGAATACATTTCTAGATAAGAAATTTGGAAGTAAAATTGTCCTAAATAATTATTGCAAAGTGAGAAAAGGAGAATAATGGCTACCAAAATGTTTAATTGCCATTCCAGCTTCTTTGTAGATTTTTTGCAACCATTTCCAGCAGGCCCACAGAGAAGCACAGGTGATTCCTACAAGTTTGTCGAGATCTAATACTGACCCTTAATAAGTTCCAGGTAAGAGAGCATGCTTAAAAACTACTTCTGTGTGGACCACCTTGTTGCTTATAATTGGAGTAAAGTGGCCCCTTATAAGACTCACTGATCTGAATCTGCGGTTCGAAGCCAGCCCGGGCAAAGAAAGGTCCCTGTGAGAGACTTGTCTCTAATCAGCCAGCAGAGTGCTGGGAACGGAGTTGTGTGAAGCTCAAAGTGGTAGGGTGCTAGTCTTGAGCTGGAGAGCTGGGGGACAAAGCTCAGGCCCTGAGTCCAAGTCAGGTGGAAAGTCACTCCTCCTGGGACAAAAGTGATGGAGCATCCAGAGGCAGTAAGCCACTGCTTGGATGGCAGACAGGGTGTCAGATCCTAGAGTCAATCCTGTTTGGCCTTTCAAAAGTTAAAGCCGGGAAGTCCTAGAAGAATAGTTCATAAGCATGCCTTTCCAATGCCTATGTCTGTCTACTGGGCAGGAACTTGGCAGTCATCTGTGATAGTGGTTAGTAAGTGGAAGTTTGTCAAATGAGAGGATAGATTAAAATCTCAACCCCCCACATTTACTCAAAGCTCTGACTGGCAGTGAGAATTTTAAGCTGATACATCTGTTTAGGAAAAAAAGCTTGTAGACCTGAGATTGTGTCCTTATTGAGATCTGTTAAAGGCCTGCAAAGGTAATTTTTTTAGGTCATCAGAGATCAGTTCCCCAGCCAGTCAGGAAAAAGCTTTTACAAAGTAGAATGTTAAAAGGCACAAATTTGTAAACCTAAAGTCACCTATCTGGGCTTCATATTAAGAGAGGGCAAGTGTTGGCTGTCAGATGCACATAAAGAGACTGTCCTAAAAAATCCCTGTGCCTAAATCAGCCAGACAAGTCAGAGTTCCTGGGAACAGCAACAGCAGGCTTTTGCCAGCTGTGGATACCTGGGTTTGCTGAGATGGTCAAGCTTCTATATGAACAGAGGTATTGACTCTCGTAGACCCAGGGCCACGAGCTTTGCCTCCTGTGCCCCAGTATTCCCAAGAAGACTTGGAGTGGATAAAAAAAAATTCCATGGCCCAAAAACCCCGGACAGAGAAGGAAACAATGACTGGTGGAAAACTTGTGAAGGGAAACTTATCCTGCCACAAGGGCTGGGTAAGGGGATCCTTAAGAGAATCCACTGAGTTTCTCACATGAAAACCCAAAAAATGCAGGACTTACTCCGACACTCCAAAGTAAAAATTAGACAAGGAGATCAACTTATTAAAGATATTGTTAAAAATTGCAAGGCCTGTCAGCTTGCCAATGCCCCCAATCAACAGATTACTAATGGTGCTCACCTCTGTGGGAATAGGTCAGGTGTGTCTTAGGAAGTAGATTTCACAGAAATTACAAATATTTGCTAGTTTTTGTAGACACCTTTTCAGGATGGGTTGAAGCCTATCCAACAAAGCATGAGACTGCGAATGTAGTGGCTAAGAAGATCCTGGAAGAAATCCTACCCAGGTATGGCTTCCCATTCACCATTGGGTCAGATAACGGAGAGGGTTTCGTCTCAAAAGTAAGTCAGGGAATAGCTGCAGCACTGGGGACGGATTGGAAATTGCATTACGCTTATAGACCCCAGAGTTCAGGACAAGTAGAGAAAATGAATCGGACTCTAAAAGAAACCTTAACTAAACTGGCCTTAGAGACTGGCACAGACTGGGTGTCACTCCTTCCTTTTGCTCTGCTTAGCGTAAGAAATTATCCCTATCAGCTTGGCTTTACTCCTTTTTAAATAATGTACAGGTACCCCACACCCATTATCCCTAGCCTTCAGACTGAATTGCTTTCTGATTTGTATGATGCTGAATTTTTGTGTAAACTCGATTATTTGCACCTCGTGCACAAGAATGTGACCCCAACTTAAGTCATTATATGATTCTGCTTCAGTCCCTACCCCCCACTTATTCAGACCAGGGGACTGAAATCCTTAGAACCACGGTGTAAGGGGAACCCTAGACAGCATCGCCACTTGGGTTCATTGCTTCCACACCAGGCCAGCTGACCCCTTTGCCCTGGACAACGACTACCGTGGTGGAACATGGGAGGTCTCCAAGCACCACCCAACTCAGCCGCTTCGCCTTCGCCTCAAGAAAAGAAAGTTAGACTGAATATTGTTATAATTTTCTTTTTGCCTTCTTTCCTTACTACCCTGGCTAGTGTTGATGTTATTTTGTCAGCTCACTCCAAAGTGAGGTGACCCCCTTATTTTAGGTAGTTTTGGGCTTGCTCAGGAATACAGGTATAGCCACCCGACTCTTAGAGCACAGCTGAGAAGTTTATGTATTATTTTGTTGCTTACATTTGGATACTAAACACTATACAGCTAATGGTAAGTCTGTATAGCTGAAAATTAATTTTCAGTTTGCAGTAATCCTGCAGTCCCTTGGTAAAGTAGACTAAGGTTACAGGTTCCTGGCTAGGTAAGGTCAACGCCCCTGAGTCAGCCTGAAGAAGTTACAGAAGATGGATGATCTTCACCCATCAGCCCCCCTTTAAAACCAAGGGACCAGAGTTGTTTTAGGGAAGATGAGGCAGGATAAACTAGAGGCATGCAAAACAGAGGTACAGAAACTATACTTGTAAGAAATGGTGACAGGCCCTTTGGTTACTACATTGGGCCCTACTGGCCCATGCCTTACCTCTATATCATCCCCTAGACATGCAAGCCATTGAAATGGACAGAAAGGAGCCATAATTGGCTCTCAAGGTACCAAAAAGAAAAAGGGGAAATGAAGTGCCAGACTTTGAAGTCAGGCCCCATTTTACCACATGAACCCCATTTTACCACGTGAACCCCATTTTAGAATCGAACCCTGAGCCAATCAGATTTGTACCTGTGTCCTAATCTTGCTTGAACACCTGATTGTTGTAACCTTGTTCTTTGCCTTTATAAGCCCTGTGTAATCGCAGCTCAAGGCTCCCTCCTAACCTCTGCTGTGTCGGTGGGTAGGACTAGGCCCGAGTTGCAGCTCGCTTAAATAAAGCCTTGCCTTGCTTTTGCATTTCAGAATGTCTAAATCTCGGTGGTCTTCTTGGTGGTGGTTTCGCAACTTGGCACAACACTCAGATCCTGAGTTTAAGCCACAGGACTGAAAATAAAACCACTGTTACGCCTTTTGAAATTTAGAAACAGAACATAATAAAACCCTAGTACACAAAGAATTACATGAAAAAGTCTATGGAACAATATTTTTGTTCCTTTCTAACCAGAGTCCGTCGTGTGTGTGTGTGTGTGTGTGTGTGTGTGTCTGTGTGTGTGTGATATTTGTATGCCCATTGGTTCTTTCTTTTTGTTACTATAAAGATGATATTCTGAAAATCTACGTAGAGACCGTTTGGCTCTATACAAGTAAATAATGAAACTACAAATTACTATGAATGGAAGGAGAGAAGAGGAGCCATAAAGAAAGCCAAGTCAAAAGGCAAAGAACTGAATTATGATGGGACCCTGTCACTGTTCACCAGTGGGAACTTGTCACCAGCTTTCAAGCTATTGTCAGCTAGCAAAGGAATGGAGGACGAGAAGTGCACAGCCCTCATCAGTGCAAAGATCAACAAAAGGGAACCTGAAGAGAGACAGCAGGCAACCAAATGCTGTGTAAGAAGTGGTATAAGACAAAGAAAGCAAGTCAGTTAAGATCCTGAAATCACTCGTGGTCTAGATCACACAATGCCAGACAACATGATAACGGGGGGCGTCGGTTGGGAACGTGCACCTCCAGGTCCTGAACCTGTCCCACAGGTACAGTGAGAGCCTTCAAAGACACCACAATCAAGCTTTCCCCCACATTAGGCCAGGCATATCACAGATGCCTTGAAATATTCTAATAGACACAGCCATAAGAGAAAAACATGCCATTCTCCACCTCAGAGCACGTTTGGTGATCATTCAGATGCTGCAAAGAAGCACAGAAAGGAAAATGACCATCACAGGGACAGGTGCCAGTGATCTTATCCTTCCTCTGCTCCTATAAAGGCAAGCACTATGGCAGCAGCCACTCAGGACTTGGCAGACAGGGGCAGTGACTAACATGGTATCTTTACTACCTACAGCCTTGTGTGTACAGTCACTCAAAAGTAATTCTGACTTGATTTCTTCAAAGTGGGAATCCAGAAACTCTTGGGACATATTCTTCTAAAAAGAACTATATTAAACTTTTTGACAAATTAAAATAATTGAAGTGTCTAACTGATAACCATGGCCAGCTTCCATTGTACTTTATTACAGTTGTGTGTTGTTTGTAGCAATAAGAACTGGAGAATGAACTCTAAAAAAAATGTATCTTATGGGGTTGGGAATGTGGCTTACTGGTAGAGTGCTTGCCTAGCATCCAGGAAGCCCTGGGTTTCCATTCCTCAGCACCACATAAACAAAAAAGGCCAGGAGTGGCTCTGTGAGAGAACACACCTTGGACACCTGAATGCAAGTGGAAGAATTTCCTTATTGTGTTATTCAGAGTGCTCTGGTTTGAAGATGTCACATAAAACACGTGCAATGGAAGTTTACTCTCCAATGCATTAAACCTGAATGTTGTCCCTTTTTAAATATTTAATGATACTACAGAGAGGACTAGCGAAAGGCTTGTTTTGAGGAACAAGATTTTGTCGAGAGGTAGGTGGCTTGGGTAGCATGCTTGAAGCCCTGGTTGATTCCTCGGTAGCACATTTATAGAAAAAGCCAGAAGTGGATGCCATGAAATGTCATATATCAAGAAAACTAATAATAACAATTGTTGGAGGGGATGTGGCCAAAAGGGAACCCTACTTCATTGTTGGTGGGAATGTAAACTGGTTCAGCCACTCTGGCAAGCAGTATGGAGATTCCTTAGAAGGCTCAATATAGAACTCCCCTATGACCCAGCAGCCCCACTGTTGGGTATCTATCCAAAAGACCACAAACAAAATCACAGTAATGCCACCAGCACAACAATGTTCATTGCAGCACAATTTGTCATAGCGAGAAGCTGGAACCAACCCAGATGCCCCTCCATAGATGAATGGCTCAGGAAAATGTGGTACATTTACACAATGGAATTTTATGCCTCTATCAGAAAGAATGACATTGTTCCATTTGTAAGGAAATGGAAGGACTTGGAAAAAGTTATACTAAGTGAAGTGAGCCAGACCCAAAGAAACATGGACTCTATGGCCTCCCTTATTGGGAATAATTAGTACAGGTTTAGGCAAGCCATAGCAGAGCATCACAAGGCCCAATAGCTATACCCTTAGAAACACATAAGATGATGCTAAGTGAAATGAACTCCATGATATGGAAACAAGTGATATATCACAGTTATAACTACTTTCAACGTCCTATGTGTAAGTGTAGTTTCTATTATTGATGATGTTTTGTATCACCTTCCTATGTTTGTACCTACACTATCTCTGTAATCTTATCTGAGTATATTGGAAACCGTGTTTACTGGTATTGGAAGTAGGAAATTCAAAGGGAATACCAAATTCGAGAGACACAGGGTAAAAAAAGAGAAATAACTACAAAAGCAATACTTGCAAAACTGTTTGGTGTAAGTGAACTGAACAACTGGGGGGGGGAGGGAAAGGGGGGGAGGGAGGGGGGCATGAGGGACAAGGCAACAAACAGTACAAGAAATGTATCCAATGCCCAACGTATGACCACTGTAACCTCTCTGTACGTCAGTTTGATAATAAAAATTTGAGAAAAAAAAATTTAAAAAAAGCCAGAAGTGGTGTTGTGGCTCAAGTGATAGAGTGCTAGGCATGAGCAAAACGAAGCCAGCACAGTACCTAGGAATGTAGTTCAAGCCCCAGAACTGGCAAAAATGAAAAAAAAAGTCTCTCTCTGGATTCTGCTATGACGAATACTACCCTACAAGTCATAACTAAGGCACTGTCTCAGAATCAGAGGGCAACCCTTGTAAAATGCCATCTATTTGACCCTTACCTGCCCAAGTGTGGCAGGATCTATGTGCTCTTAGGACCAAGGGTTAAGCCAACTCCGAAGCCTAAATAAGGCCAACTTCCCCTAGGGTGTAGATTGCATTCTGGGAACTGTAGTCCACCGTGCATAAACCTCCAGGAAGTGCCTAACTGGACTTCTTGTGAGCATGAGCCTGCCCGCCCACTGAGGCTGTTTCCAGTCTGTAAATTCCGGTTCCACTCTCTTTACCCGGCTTCTGGGAAGTCCTGTGAAGTACGCGTTTGCATTCCCACGGTTTGAGCCACCAAGTGAGGGCCTTGTGTTTAGTAGGCTGTGGGACTGTGACCTGAAGGGATCCCAGGGATGGAAGGTGTCAGGTAAGAAGCGCGGGCGGGACTCGAGACCGGAGTCTGCCCTCTGCGCGCTCCTCCAGTTGGGCTTCCCGAGTGGGCGCCGCCTTCAGCCCGTGCTGCTGCCGAGGCAGAACCTGGCCGCTGGAGCTCTGCACACAGGTTGGGTGTTTTCCAGAGCCAGAGAGCCAGGAGATGCGCAGGCACACTCCCCCACTGCGGTTCCGGCGAGCACCCGGGTGAAGGCGTTCACTTTGGCCTGTGGGACCACGAGCATGGGGAAAGTTGCAGTGAAAATGAAGTGTGCGCAGGCCCTGGGGCTTGCCATATAGCAGTTGTGTTTTCGGGTTCTGGGTGGTTGATTCTGGGTTGTTTTTCTGGTCTGCTTGTGCTTTCTTAGCCTTCATAGCAGACCAGCTTTGTCTTCACCCAGGTTTCTTTCTAGAGACTAATCCACACGGTATATTGGAGTACTGTGTGATGGTCGTGTGTTTATAGAATGAAGCCTATTGGTGTTGGAAGGAGGGCAACCTGTGATAGCAATGTCCCTCCTGAAGGAAGAGATCTTGTGAAGTCTGGCAAGCCCAAAAAGTAGAGGGTGAAAAGGATGGGAAGGAAATGATGTATTAAGGTTTACTTGCCTTAAGCAAGAGTCAGTTCTACTTTGCACAAAATTCATGAGGTTCTAGATCCTGTAACACTCTCAATCACTTTCTGTTAGAAAGTTTAGACCAATTTTTAGGGAGAGAGATGAGGTGGACTAATAAACCAGATCCTGGATATTAAATGGACTTAAGGCTGTAGTTTGGGTGGAAAGGTAAGATTTACAACTACAAGTATGCACGTAATAATACCCTAACCATCTTCATTTTAATTTAGAGCCTCCTATTCCCATAATCATTTCTGGTATGTGATCTTTCAGATTCATCCTAAAGGTCCTAGAAAGGGATGTACTGATACAAGCTGTAACTTGTTTGTTTGTTTGCTTGTTTGTTTTTCTGTCAGTTCAGAGAGTCTTCCTGTGTTTTGGCCTTAAAAGAAAAATAAGAAGAGTAAACTTAAGGCAATGCACTTTTCCCAAGGTTGTTTGATTTGAAGATACCACATTTCCTGAAGGTTTAACTAGGGTTACTCATTATGTCCCTGTTATGTGGAGAGGGTTGGAGGGACTAACTCCCACGCAAAGATGTTAGAGGGTCATCGGGAGAACTCAAGCTTTTTTACAAGCGAAGAAGCTGACCGGCCAGGAACGTGGTGCAGTATAGGGAGCTAACATTGTGACCCTGAACACAGTTCACAAGGTTCTTTTCTTCTTTCTTTCTTTCTTTCTTTCTTTCTTTCTTTCTTTCTTTCTTTCTTTCTTTCTTTCTTTCTTTCTTTCTCTCTCTCTCTCTCTTCTTTCTTTCTTTCTTTCTTTCTTTCTTTCTTTCTTTCTTTCTTTCTTTCTTTCTTTCTTTCTTTCTTTCTTTCTTTCTTTCTTCCTTTCTTCCTTTCTTTCTTTTTGCCATTCTTGGGGCTTAGACTCCAAGGCTGAGCAGTGTCCCTGGCTTTGTTTTTGCTTAAGGCTAGCACTCCACCACTTGAGTCACAGCTCCATTTCCGGCTCTTTCTGTTTAAATGGTGCTGAAGAATGGAACCTAGGCCTTCATGCATGCAAGGGGAGCAGTCAACCGCTAAACCACAATCCCATCCCTAATCTGGGGTTTATAAAGGCAAAAACCACACGCAGGTGGTTATAGATGGCTTGGCAGAGTAGGTTGCAGTTACTAAGCAGTATAGAGCAGGAAAATCTGTGGCAAATTCCCAATAGTTCCTTTGCTGACTACCTCATTGCCTTTTTTCCCAGCCTTGCTTCCAGAATCTTCTGTTAATTGGGAATAGGAACAGAATGGAGGGATATCAGGTGAGTGCTTTTGGTTTCTCACCCAGTGTTACATTGCATTTTATGAACTTAATGGAGGTCCCTGGTTTAAAATGGAAAAGTAGATTGAGCTTGAGGAAAATGTACCTAAACAAGATGTAGATGTATTGTACATTTTGCAGCTGATAAAAATCTTACATTCTGTCTACATCACCTGCAGATTTGCTTCGATTGGTCTCACACTTTGTAAAATTTTGTTTGTTTGATTTGCCAGTCCTGTAGTTTGAACTCAATGCTTGGGCTCTGTCCCTGAGCATCTCTGTTCTCAAGGCTAGCACTTGAGCCACTGCACCATGTCAGCTTTTTTTCTGTTCATGTGGTGCTGAAGGATGGAACCCAGGGATTTATGCATGCTAAGCAAGTAGTACAGCTGATCACCATTTCCAACCATCCAGGGTTTGTTTTTTTTTTTTTATGTGAGACAAAAGTGTCACACCTGTTATGTGACTCAATCATCCCCAGGAAGTCACTTCTCTGGGAAAATGAATGTTTGCTGGAAACTAATCAGAAATCACATCTTCATTAATAATATTAACCTGTCTCAATGATGCTTTACTGGAGTGAGTGAAATAGGGTAGTTACAAACACCTTCAAATGTTCTATAGGACTGAATAAGCCATAAGTATTTAAAGTACTCTGAGAGCATATTTCTTGTTGGTGCCCATTTCCAATAGGAAAAGCAGTAGATTTTAGAGTTGTATTTCTTCAAAAGCTCATCTGTTAAATCCCATGACTACTTTGTGGTTTTTGTTTTACTTGAAACTTTAACCTGAACCATGCCTGCAACCTGGGATTAGAAATGGATTTAGGGAAGAAATGAAACACAGGAGTTAAAATCACCTGGGAGAAGTAGAACTCCATTAATCTTTAGGAACTCTTTTTTTTTTCTTTTTTGTTCCTCATTTTATTTTATTTTTTTGTAATTTATTTATTAATTAAAGAAAAAAAAATTTGACAAGGTGTTGTGCAAAAAGGGTACAGTTACTTAGTAGGGCAGTGTGTACATTTCTTGTGATATCTTACACCCTATTTTTCTTTCCCTTCCCTAGGTCAGTAGACATATATACAATATACAATGTACCAAGAACATATATAATAGCCACGTGGCCTACGCTGAAGAAAATTCGCCCAGAGCTTTAAATGTAATGTCGACAATAGACAATATGTCGACAGTAGTCTTATATGAACGTATATACATAGCTTTTGAGCTATTGTGATCCACTGAGAGGTCAAAAATTGACTATATGTTGAGCAGTTGTTTGGTTTTAGTTACATAGTGTAGGGTCACTGACCCAAACATGTAGGAAATACCATTTGACAAGAAGTTTTTGGTTTCACAGATCTGGTCTCTACTGTCTCCCCCCCCACATACCTTAACAGTCATATATCAGGGAGATCATGCCCCTTTGTTTTCTGTGTTCTAGGCTTGTCTCACTCAACATTTTTTCTTCAAGTTCTGACCATTTCCCTGTGAATGCCAGTATTTCACCATTTCTAATCACTATGTAGTATTCCATTCTGTATAGTTACCATATTTTTTGGATCCATTCATCTGTGGAGGGGCATCTGGGTTGTTTCCATATTTTGGCTATTGTGAATTGTGCAGCAATAAACATGGAAGTACAGATGTCTTTTTGATATCTTGGGACCTGGTGTTCAGGATAGATGCCTAGGAGTGGTATGGCTGGGTCATAGGGTAGGTCTATGTTGAGCTTCTTTAGGAACCTCCATACTGTTCTCCAAAGTGGTTGTACTAATTTGGACTCCCACCAACAATGGAGGAGGGTTCCTCTTTCCCTGCACCCCCTCCAGCATTTGTTGTTGCCTGAGTTCAGAGTATAGGCCATTCTAACTGGAGTGAGGTGGTATCTCAGGGTTGTTTTTATTTGCATTTTCTTCACTACCAGGGATGTTGAACATTTCCTCCTATTTTTTTTTTTTGCCATTTTTATCTCTTCTCTTGTGAAGTGTCTCTTTAGCTCCTTTGCCCATTTCCTAATTGGTTTACTGGGCTTGGAGGGGGTTAGTTTTTTTGAGTTCTCAGTAGATGACAGATATTAGGCCTTTGCTGTTGCTGTGCTGGTAAAGATCCTTGCCCATATGGTTGGCTGTCTTTCTAGTTTGGTGGCTATGTCCTTAGCTGTGCAGAAACTTTTTAATTTGTAGTAGTCCCATTTGTCGAGACTCTCCCCTATTTGTTGTGCCCCTGGGACTCTATTCAGGAAGTTCCTTCCTGTGCCTATAAGTTCTAGCATCTTTCCTACTTCAGTAGTTTCAAAGATTCAGGCCTTATATTGAGGTTGATATTTTGAGTTGATATTGGTCCATGGTGGTAGGCTTGGGTCTACTTTGAGTTTTCTGCAAATGGCTTCCCAGTTCTCCCAGCAACAGTAGTTGAAGAGGTCTTGTTTATTCCATTGCATGTCTTTAGCTACTTTGTCGAATATCAACTGACTGTAAGAGTGCGGTTTTATTTCTGGGTCTTCAATTCTATTCCATTGATCTTCACACCATTGGTTTCCATTGGTTTTTATACCAATACCAGGCTGTTTTTGTTATGATGGCTCTATAGTAGAGCTTGAAGTCTGGTATTGTGATACTTCCTGCACTGTTGGGGTCAGCTGCACCTTTAAAGGGCCACAGCTGACCTCAGCCTGTCCCTCCCCTTCCTGTCTTTAACCAGAAGAGAAGGAAGTCTGACATCACTTAAGGGACAGCTCCTTGGGACCAATCAGGGGCCCCTCTCTTGTGCCCGCCTTTAGGGTATATCTGGGGGGTTCCTCATTTGAATAACCAGAAGCCCTAATGGCTTTCTCCAGGGGCCCACGCGTCCGTGTCATTCTTGGCGGCTTTGGGGCACCCTGCGACCACACGCCACCGAGGCTACCCGTGGCCATCGCTCCCGCGTGAGCGATCATGGACCACCCGGGAAGGGGCGGACAAGCCCCTTTCCCCCCCAAGTGAGGGGAAGTAGAGAGAGCCCACACTGCACTGCTTTTTTTTTGCCTACAATTGCTTTGGCGATTCTAGGTCTTTTGTTGTTCCATATGAATTTATGGGTTGCTTTCTCTTTTTCAATGATGAAAGTAGCTGGGATTTTGATTGGGATTGCATTGAATTTGTTTAACAATTTGGGCAATATGGCCATTTTCACTATATTGATTTTGCCGACCCATGAGCATGGGAGGTCTTTTTGTCTCCTTGTGTCTTCTTTGATATCCTTTATTAGATTTTTTTAGTTCTCATTAAATAGGTTTGTTACGTCTTTGGTTAGGTTGATACCTAGGTACTTTATGCTTTTTTGGGCTACTGTAAAAGGAATTATTTCCATAATTTCCTTTTCTGCTTGTATATTGGTGGTGTACAGAAAAGATAGTAACTTTTGTGGATTGAATTTGTAGCCTGCTCCTTTGCCAAAATGGTTTATTAGGTTTAGAGTTTGGGGACTGAGTTTTTTGGGTCCTTCAGATATAAGATCATGTCATCTGCAAATAGGAATAGCTTGATTTCTTCCTTGCGGATGTGGATCCCTTTGGTGTCCTCCTCTTGTCTTATTGCTATGTCTAGGAATTCCAGCACTGTATTGAAAAGACGTGGGGAGAGTGTGCTTCCTTGTCTTGTTCCTGAGTTTAGGGGGAATGGTTTTAGTTTCTCCCCATTGAATACGATGTTAGCAGTTGGTCTGTTTTATATGCCTTTTATTGTTTTCAGGAATGTTCCATCTATTCCTGTTCTCTCCAGAGCTTTTGGTAGGTATGGATGTTGTATTTTGTCAAAGGCTTTTTGGGCATCAACTGAGAAAACAATGTGATTCTTCATCTTAGTTCTGTTGATGTGGCAAATTACATTGATTGATTTACAGATGTTGAACCATCCTTGTGACTGTGGGATGAAGCCTACTTGGTCAAGATGTATAATTTTCTTGATCAGTTTCTGGATCCTGTTACCTAATATTTTATTCAGGAGCTTTGTGTCTGTTTTCATTAGTGATATTGGTCTGTAGTTCTCTTTTTTTGTTGGGTCTTTGCCTGGTTTGGGGATGAGTATAATATTAGCTTCATAGAATGAGTTTGGGATTTCTCCCCCTGTTTCTATATCGTGGAAGAGTTTGAGGAGTATTGGTATTAGCTCCTCACTAAATGTTTTATAGAATTCGTTGGTGAAAAAGCAGCAGACTTTAGACTTGTATTTCTTCAAAAGCTCAGTTAAATCCCATGACTGCTTTGTGGTGTTTCTTTTACTTGAAACTTTTACCTGAACCATGCCTGCAACCTGTTTATTAGCTACTTAATTTGAGTTTTCTGCCCAGTCTGGCCTCCAGAACTCAGCCTCCTTTGTACCTGGAGTAGAATAACATTCTTGGGCCAGAGTTCTAGGTGTTGTTTTTGTTTCTTTTTAGTTTTTTTAAATTAATTTATTTATTGTCAAAGTGATGTACATAGGGGATATAGTTTCATATGTAAGGTAGTGAGTACATTTCTTTTTTTTTCCTTTGTTTTTGCCAGTCCTTGAGCTTGAACTCAGGGCCTGAGCACTCTCCCAGGCTTCTTTTTACTCAAGGCCAGCACTCTAGCACTTGAGCCCCAGTGCCACTTCTAGCTTTTTCTATTTATGTGGTGCTGAGGAAAAGAACTTAGGCCTTCATGTGTGCGAGTCAAGCACTCTACTACTATGCCATATTCCCAGCCCCTCTCACTTTATTTTACATAACATTTTTTGAACTTAATGGGTGTCCAAGATTGAAAATGAAAAACTAGATTCAGCTTCAGCAAAACATTCCTAAGTAAGTCAAAGATATACTGTAGATTTTGTGGCTTACAAAATATTACATTCTAAGTTGAGTACAGATTTGGTTCAGATTCTCTGTAGACTTGTTTATTTATTTATTTTACTGTGCCTAAATCAATCCCTGAGTCTTGTTTCTGAGCCTCTCTAGGCTCAAGGCTAGTAGTCTACTTGAGCTACAGCACCACTTCTGGCTTTTTCTGCTTATATGGTCCTGAGGAATCAAACCAAGGGCTTCGTGCACATCAGGCAAGCAGTCTACCACTGAGCCACATCCCAGTTCTGTTTCTAGGTTTATGAATGTGAGGAAGAATTGGTCACATTCTTGAGTGATTCAGCCAAAGGTACTTGAAGTACTGTCCATATAGTTCTTGTTAGTGTACATTTCCGATAGAAATGTGGTAAACTTTAAAGTTCTGTTTTTTGCAAAAGCATATTAGTTAAATCCTATGACTGATTCATTGTGTTTGTTTTACTTGACACAGGCTATATTTCATTCTGTCATCTTTCTACACATCAATCCTGTTTACCTGCATGAAACATTCATAACTATACCATTTACTGATGGTACATGTTGCTTCATTTTGGGCTCCCATGTCTGCCATCCATCTAGAGCATTTCTCATCTTCCATGTGAGAATCAGTAGAGTCATTGAGTATGCAGCTCCTGTTCCTCTCTATCCCAGTCTCCAGAACCATCATTCTTTTTGACCTATGAGTATGTTGATCCTGGAAAACTCAAGAAGAGCCATTATGCCATGGCTGTTCCTTTCGAATTGGTATATTTTACTTAAGGTGATTTATTCAAGACTCATCCCTGTTGTAATGAGTAGTAATATTTTCTTTTCAATGCATTTATCTAATGTTTTATGTGTTCCTATCTTTTGTTGGTGAGTAATTGTGAATTGTTTCTCCAAATAGTTGTTATAATCCTTATTTTCCTTCTGTTGTATAGAAACCTAGAAAAAGAAGTGCTGGGTCATATGCCAGTGTGTTTCTATGTTTAATTCACTTTATGGTTGTCTATACCACCTTTGACTGTATTACATTCCTGGCAGATGTGCAACAAAGATCACACTATTTTCACATCCTTCCCAGAACTTACTAGATTTTAGGGGTTGTTGGTTTGTTGTTTTTTTTTTCCAAAGTATGCGCATATTGATATGTATAAAGTAGTTTTTTTATTGTGATTTTGATTATCCTAAGTTGTGAAGTCATTCTCAAAGTACTTGTTTTATCCCCTGCTTTCACTGTTCTTTTGTATTAATCTTTTCAATTTTTCTTTTTTCTGACTTCTTTGTTGGCAGTCTTGGGACTTGAACTCAATGCCTGGCACTGTACTAGAGGTGCTCTTGCTCAAGACGAGCACTGTACCATTTGGACCACAGTGCCACACCAATCCACAGTCCTAGCCTTTAAAGGGTTTTACATTAGTATTCATAGAAAAGGAAGAGTTTGTTTAAAAGTGTCTATTAATATAGGTGTTGTTTTTCTGCAAGTATCTTGATTGTATGTTTGGTACAATCCGTGGCATTCATAAATATGCAAGGGCTCATATATTCCTTTCAAACACCTATTATGTATTAGCTCTTAACTCCACTGGTAGTTTGACCATTATGTTAATAAAGAAGTAACCAGGTATTTATGTATAGAAAATAGGCCTCCATATGATGAAGCAGGGCACTTCAGAAGAAGTGGAACCTGCAGAAAAATTGTTATGCTGATATTTAGTAAACTTTATCAAAATCACCTACACATACTATTCCAAGCATCTACTTCTACTTAATATTTTCATGTCAGATTAGTAGCACCTGAGAATTTTCATCCTGTTTCTGGTGCTAGCAAAGAGAAATTTCCTGATGTAATAGGGGCATTGTGTATTTGTTATTGTATTCCTAGTTATCTAGTTAATATAGAGCCAATATTACTACTATGATATTTCTTTTTTCTACTTTATAGATAATGGAGCAGGCTCCCAAATATTTTGTAAGAAAAGTACATTTGTAGAAGAATAAAATTCCATACTTGGTCTTCTCCTGATTCAGGGGTAATTTCTTGATGAAAATGTGCCATTACAGAAGCCCGTGTCCTTTGAAGATGTGGCTATGGATTTCAGCTGGGAGGAGTGGCAGGACCTGGACATTGCTCAGAAGACCCTGTATAGAGATGTAATGCTAGAGACCTACAGCAACTTGTTGGCCCTGGGTAAGGAAAAGATACATTAATTTACAGGGTCAGGTGCTTTGATTTTAGTAGATCTATGAGTCTTTATCAAAGGTGCAATGATATTTATGTATAAGATTACAGAATATGGGAAGTAGTGTATCTTTCCAAGAAAATCCACCCCTTGATTATATTACTCCAGAGGCAATTTTATTCTCATTCTTCATGAAGTTAAGGTAGCACCAGTTAAGCAATAGTTCTGAGACATGATATATTACCAGGGGAGTTTCTTATGAAATTTCTGGCCATTGTGATAGATGGATATATAATCTAGAGTAGAATGTATATTTGTACTCAATGTAAAATCTAAAAATCAGTGATTGAAAGTGGGCATTTAAAATCTAAAGCTTTTACGGGGCACTCCTCTTCATACTTGTAATCCTAGGTATGGAAATCCAAACCAGTCAAATGAGAAGATTCTCCAGGAGAATCCTTTCTTCAGTGAAAAATAAAAATCCATTTAAAGGGGCTGGGGATATGGCCTAGTGGCAAGAGTGCCTGCCTCGGATACACGAGGCCCTAGGTTCGATTCCCCAGCACCACATATACAGAAAACGGCCAGAAGCGGTGCTGTGGCTCAAGTGGCAGAGTGCTAGCCTTGAGCGGGAAGAAGCCAGGGACAGTGCTCAGGCCCTGAGTCCAAGGCCCAGGACTGGCAAAAAAAAAAAAAAATCCATTTAAAGTGGTAGAACTCTGGCCTTTAGCAAAAGAACTCAAGGGACTCTGCCATTCCTTGAGTTCAAGGGAAAACACTGAGAAAAAAAATCCAAACCTTGTATTTCTATCCAAAGTCAACCATGAAGCTATTGAGAAATGAGAAAGTAGAGTTTGGAGAAGTCGGAGGTTTTTAGCCTCCCGGGCTCTCCTTTCCTGCTGGGGAGACGGGAAAGCACACCCCACGCAGACGGGTCCAGGAAGAGGATATCGGGGCTGACAGACCACCACCCAGCCCTCTTCTACACATAGGACAAACAAGCAGCCTGGAAGCAGTTCGAGCCAACTAGTTTATTCAGGAAATGATCTGTTATTTTACACAGGTTGGAGGGCAGTGGAAGTGGAGGGGTACATGCACCGATATAGGCTCTGAATGGACGCTTGACCTGCCCATCAGGGTGAAGCTCCAAGGGACCTCCCTAAAGGGCGGCTCATATCTATGTCAGAGCCCTCAGAACCGCCTCATAATGATGCAAGGCATCTGGGCGTGTTTGCCCCACAGGAGTAACCTGTGTACCAGCATGTCTGTGACCATTATAGCACAGATGTCCAGAATCACCATGAACAATAGTTCTCCACTGTTTCTACGTAACAGGGCACTGTGTTTCTAAACCCAAGTTGATTATCAAGCTGGAGGAAGGTGCAGAAACATGGATGGGAGAACCTTCAGGCAAGAATTTCCAAGGTGAGTGAATGCATCCTACACAGTGCTGTTGGAGAAAGAGCTCAGGTGGTAAGTTCACTTCTTTTTGTTTGTTTTGTTTTTTAATTTATTTATTTATTAAATTTTCTTGACAAATTGTTATGAAAAGGGGTACAGTTACATAATAGGGCAGTGTGTACATTTCTTGTGATATCTTACACGCTCATTTTTCTTTCCCTTCTCTAGATCAGGTAGGCATATATACAATACACAGTGTACCAAAAACATATACAGTAGCCACGTGGCATAAGCCAAAGGAAATTCACCTACAACTTTAAATACAACGTCAACAATAGAGTTTGCTTGTCCTTGGCTTATATGATCATTCATACATAGATTTTGAGCTATTGTAATACACTGAGAGGTCTACTTTAGACCTTTTTATGTTTAGTAGTTGTTTGGTTTTAGTTACATAATGTAAGGTTGCTGCCCAAACCTGTGGGAAATACCATTTGACAAGAAGTTTTTTGTTTCTCAGACCTGGTCTCTACTGTCTCCCCCTCCACCCACCTTAACACTCATATATCAAGGAGATCACGCCCCTTTGTTTTCTGTGTTCTAGGCTTGTCTCACCCAACATTATTTGTTCACGTTCTGACCATTTCCCTGCGAATATCAATATTTCATCATTTCTAATCGCTATGTAGTTTTCCATTGTATATAGGTACCACATTTTTTTTTATCTATTCATCTGTAGAGGGGCATCAGGGTGGTTTCCATATTTTGGCTATTGTAAATTGTGCAGCGATAAACATGGAAATACAGATGTCTTTTTGATATCCTGAGACCAGTTGTTCAGGATAGATGCCTAGGAGTCATACGGCTGTGTCATAGGTTAGGTCTATGTTGAGCTTTTTTAGGAACCTCCATACTGTTCTCCAAAGTGGTTGTACTAATTTTCACTCCCACCAAAAGTGGGGAAGGGTTCATCTGCAAATAGGGATAGGTTGATTTCTTCTTTGCCGATGTGGATCCCTTTGATGCCCTCCTCTTGCCTTATTGCTATGGGTAGGGATTCCAGCACTATGTTTAAAAGAAGTGGGGAGTGTGGGCATCCTTGTCTTGTTTCTGAGTTTAGGCAGAATGGTATTAGTTTCTCCCCATTTAATACAAAATTAGCAGTTGTTCTGTTGTATATGGCTTTTATTGTTTTAAAGAATGTTCCATCTATTCCTGTTCTCTCCAGAGCTTTTAACAAGTATGCATGTTGTGTTTTGTCAAAGGCTTTTTGCGTATCAACTGAGATAACAATGTGATTCTTGGTTTTTAGCTCTGTTTATGTGATGAATTACTTTAATAGATTTAAGGATGTTGAACCATCCTTGTGTCTATGGGATGAAGCCTACTGATCATGACGTATAATTTTCTTGATCAGTTTCTGGATTCTGTTAGCTAATATTTTATTGAGGAGCTTTTTGTCTGTGTTCATTAGTGATATTGGTTTGTAGTTCTCTTTTTCTTGTTGGGTCTTTGCCTGGCTTGGGGATGAGTTTAATATTAGCTTCATAGAATGAGTTTGGGATTTCTCCCTCTGTTTCCATTTCACGGAAGAGTTTAAGGAGTATTGGTATTAGCTCCTCACAAAAGGTTTTATAGAATTCATTGGTGAATCCATCCAGGCCTGTGCTTTTCTTTGTTGGGAGGCTCTTGATTACCCCTTGTATGTTGCTGTAAGTTATTGGTTTATTTATTTGATTTATTTCTTCTTGATTCAGTTTGGGCAGTTTATATTTCTCTAAGTATTGATCCATTTCTGTAAAATTATTATTGTTTAGTGAGGAGAGGTTCTGGAAATAGTTGCTTATGATTGTGTGAATATAGTGTGTATTTGTTGTAATTTTTCCAGTGGAGTCCCTGATCTTATGGATATGAGTCTCTTCTCTGCTTTTTTTTGTAAGTCTTGCAAGGGGTCTGTCAATTTCATTTACTTTCTCAAAGAACCAGCTTTTATTTGTATTTATTTGTTGAATGGTCTTGCTATTTTCAATCAGATTTATCTCTTTTTTAATCTTTATGATGTCTCTCCTCCTAATCATTTTAGATTTGATTATTTCTTGTTCCTCCAGGTGTTTTAGTTTCATCATGAGGTTATTCACCTGCTCTGATCCCATTCTTTTAATGTGAGTGCTGAGGGCAATGATCTTGTCCCTCAGCACTGTCTTCGCTGTATACCATAGGATTATTTGTGATGTATATTTTTTTTTTGGCCAGTCCTGGGCTTGGACTCAGGGCCTGAGCACTGTCCCTTCTTTTTTCTCAAGGCTAGCACTCTGCCACTTGAGCCACAGTGCCACTTTTGGCCGCTTTCTGTATATGTGGTGCTGAGGAATCGAACCCAGGGCTTCATGTATATGGGGCAAGCACTCTTACCACTAGGCCATAACCCCAGCCCCTTGTGATGTATTTTCATTGTTGTTGTGGCTTATGAATTTGTTAATTTCATCTTTAGTTTGTTCTGTGACCCAGTGAGAGGGTTTAGCCTCCAACTATTTGTATAGCCTGTGTGGTATCCTTTGTTATTGAGGGTTACCTTCATTCCACTGTGATCAGATGTTGTACATGGGATGACGTCAATACTCTTGTATTTGCTGAGGTTCTTTGTGTGGGCTATGACATCTATTTTGGAGTATGTTCCATGGGCTGCTGAAAAGAATGTGTATTGGGTCTCAGTGAGGTGAAAGACTCTGTACAGATCTGTCAGATCCATTTGGGACATGGTATTAGCTATGTCTTCGGCTCCCTTGCTAGTCCTCTGTGTGTTGGATTTGTCTCTTGGAGAGAGTGGAGTATTAAAGCCTCCCACTATGACTGTGTTTGGGTCTATCTTGTTCTGTAGTTCTGTGAGAATTTATTTGACATATGTATGGCCTCTTGTTCGGTGAGTATAAGTTTATCACCATGATGGCTTGATTCTGGATTTTTCCTTGTATTAAAATGTAGTGTCCTTCTTTGTCTTTTTGGTTGATTTTAATGATAAGTCCAGCTTGTCTGAAATCAGGATGGCTACCCCTTCCATTTTGGTAGGTGTGTTTGCTTGGAAGATCTTGTACCATCCTTTCATTCGAAGCCTTTTTGTCCCTTGCTGTAAGATAGGTCTCTTGAAGAACACAGATAGCAACTTTTTGTTTATGGATCCACTCTGTCAGTCTGCTAATCTTTATCGGAGAGTTAATACCATTTATATCAAAATATCTCTCACCTCCACTTGAGAGCTCGAATGCAGTTCTGTAATCTCCTATGGATCAATTATCAAGTCCCTGGATCTGGACGCCAGTTGTTGGACCTGGGTAACTGCAACTGTAGTCAGGACAAGGGGGATGCAGAGGCGAGTGGACCGATGCACACTTTATTTTAGGAGGGCCAGGGTTTATATAGGGCTAGAAATCAATTCACAACTTCAAGAGTAAAATTAATACAGAAAGATATCCATATCAATACAAAAGTTGCGAATGTCGCTACTGCAAGGGATGTCGCTAGGACAAAGGTTATCACTACTACAAAGGATGTCCCTACTACAAAGGATCAAATCAGTCAATGCAGAACTCTATCACCTAGCTACTATTTCCTCAAGAGTAATTATCTTAGACCATTGACTTCCCTATTTACTGTCAAAAGCTTTGGCGGGAGCAGCTGTGCAAACAAGTCTCCCCAGGGTGGCTCTATACAGGGGATGAGAGTCTCATGACAAAGTGTCTTCCTTTGGCCAACAAAGGAGCCTCTTTAATAAATATTTGTTCCCATAGGCCTATTAGTTTGCTAATAAGGCATCAAAATATCTGTGCCAAGGCTAGGGTCCCACTGGTCAGAGAAATTATTCTCCCACAGGAAGGGGATACAAGAGGATCATAAACGAAAGAGGCTACAGTTTCACATGACATGTTGAAAGTAATTACAACAGTGATCACATTTGTTTCTTTAACCTGCAGTTCATTCCACTTCACATCATCTTATGCGTTCATAAGGGTATAGCTATTAGCCTCTTGTGATCCTCTGCTCTGACTAGCCTAAACCTGTGCCAATTATTCCCTCTGAGGGAAACCATAGAGTCCATTTTTCTTTGAGTCTGGCTCACTTCACTTAGTATAATTTTTTCCAAGTTCTTCCATTTCCTTATGAATGTGGCTATGACATTCTTTCTGATAGAGGCATAAAATTCCATTGTGAATATGTACCATATTTTCCTGATCCATTCATCTGCTGAAGGGAATCTGGGTTCGTTCCATACTTTACCTATGAGAAATTGTACTGCGATGAACGTTGTTGTGTTAGTCACTTTAGTGTGTTCTTGTTTGTGGTCTTTTGGGTAGATGCCCAAAAGTGGGGCTCCTGGGTTATAAGGGAGCCATATGTTTAGACTTCCTAAAGAATCTCCATACTGTGTTCCAGAGTGGCTGAACCAGTTTACATTCCCACCAATAAAATGAAGTAGCGTTCCCTTTTGGTCACATCCCCTCCAACATTTGGTACTGTTTTTTTTTTTTTTTTTTCTTCATAAAGGACATTCTTACTGGGTTGAGGTGGAATCTCAATGTTGTTTGATTTCCATTTATTTTATGGCCAGTGACGCAGAGCACTTTTTCATATGTCTCTTGACCATTCTCATTTCCTCATCAGAGTAGTCTCTTTTTAAGTCTTTAGCTCACTTGTTGAGGGGCTCGTGGTTCTTTGAAGTTTTGTTTTGCAGGAATTTATTTTTTTTAGTTCTCAATATATTTTAGATATGAGGCCTTTGTCCATTGTAGGGCTGGTAAAGATCTTTTCCCAGGCTGTGGGCTTTCTGTTTATCTTTGAAGCTATGTCTTTTGCCCAGCAGAAGATCTGGAGTTTGATGCAGTCCCATTTACCCAAGCTTTCTTAGATTTTTAGCATTTCTGGGCCTTTATTAAGGAAGTTTCATCCTGTGCCAAGGAGCACAAGTGTGTCTCCTACTCATTCTTGTAGTATTTTCAGGGTATCTGTTTTTATTTCGATGTCTTTGATCCTCATGTTTATTTGTTTATTTTTTGATGAATCATTTTAGATGTCCTGGAAATTGATGACATAATTAAGAGTTGCAAGAAAAGTCCAGAAGAATGGCCGTGTGAAGTAGCAATCACCAAAAGCAACCCTGTGGATGAAAGAGTGAGTGTAGTGAGAGATTTTCATTTGAGCTCTAAACACATGCCAGAGCTGCATAGGAATTGTAGGAAATCCTTAGGAATGAGGACTGAGGCATCCATTGCATATCAGAATATGGTTCTCCATTTTGAGCCTGAAGAGATGCATGCTGGATCCAGGCCTGGTGTCTCTCATGTAGATGAAAAATCCCTTAGCAACATGGAAACTTTTAATCAATGTTCATTAATTCCCAGTAAGCAGCATTATTTCGCAGATGGTCGAGAAGGGACGTTATTAACCTCAAAGACCATATTCTTTAAAAATAATTGTGCTTGTATGGGAGAAAATCATGAATGCAACAGATATGGAAAGTCCCTCAAACACATGTCAGCTCTAAGAACACATAATAGAAAACATATTACTGAGAAAACTTATGAATGTAATATATATGAAAATTACTTCAGGAGCAAGAAAATTCTTAGAAGACATAACAAAATTGACTCAGGTGAGAGACCTCATATATGTAACAAATGTGGAAAATCTTTCAGGTTGAGGACAATTTTAAATGCACATAATAGAATTCAAACAGGTGGGAAACCATATGAATGTGACCAATGTGGGAAGTCCTTCACCTGGAAAACTCAACTCAGTATTCATCAGGTAACTCATACAGGAGATAAACCTTATAAATGTAACACATGTGGAAAGTCTTTTACCCAGAAATCAAGTGTTACTGTTCATGAGCGATCACATACAGGAGACAAACCTTATAAATGTAACACATGTGGAAAGTCTTTTGTCTCGAAAAGAAACCTTATTGTTCATGAGAGAACACATACAGGAGAGAAACCTTATAAATGTAGGACATGTGGAAAGACTTTTGCCCGTCAATCATGTGTTAGTGTTCATGAGAGAACACATACAGGAGTGAAACCTTACAAATGTAACACATGTGGAAGGTGTTTTGCCCGGAAGTCATACATAAGTGATCATGAGAAAATACATACAGGAGAGAAACCTTATAAATGTAACACATGTGGGAAGTCATTTTCCCAGAAATCACACCTAAGTCTTCATGAGAGAACACATACAGGAGAGAAACCTTATAACTGTAACACATGTGGAAAGTCTTTTTCCCACAAATCATACCTAAGTCTTCATGAGAGAACACATACAGGAGAGAAACCTTATAAATGTAATACATGTGGAAAGTCTTTTACCCAGAAATCAAGCGTTACTGTTCATGAGAGATCACATACAGGAGACAAACCTTATAAATGTAACACATGTGGAAAGTCTTTTGTCTCGAAAAGAAACCTTATTGTTCATGAGAGAACACATACAGGAGAGAAACCTTATAAATGTAGGACATGTGGAAAGACTTTTGCCCGTCAATCATGTGTTAGTTTTCATGAGAGAACACATACAGGTGTGAAACCTTATAAATGTAACACATGTGGAAGGTGTTTTTCCCGGAAGTCATACCTAAGACATCATGAGAAAACGCATACAGGATAGAAACCTTATAAATGTAACACATGTGGAAAGTCTTTTACCAACAAATCATACCTAAGTCTTCATGAGAGAACACATACAGGAAAGAAACCTTATAAATGTAACACATGTGGAAAGTCTTCTACCCAGAAATCAAGTGGTACCCTTCATGAGAGAACACATACAGGAGAGAACCCTTACAAATGTTAAACAATTGGAATGTATTTCACCCAGTAGACATATCTTAGTATTCATCAATGAACACAAAGAAGAGAAACCATATGATCATAATGAGTGTGGAAAGTTTTTAACCCACAAGTCATATATCAGTGCACAGAAGTGAGTTCAAACAAATGAAAAACTTTATCTATGTAATCAATGTGGAAAATCACTCACCTGGAAATCACACCTTTTCATGAGAACACACACACGAGAGAAACTTTACTGATGTAACACATGTGGGACGGTTTCACCCAGAAATCCTGTCTTCCTGTTCATCAGCAAATATACACAGGAGAGAAATCTTAGGAATGCAGCACATTTGGAAAATCCTTCAGGGTCCTTAAGGAAACATAACAGAATTCACACAGGTCAGGAATCAAATGAATGTATCCAATGTGGGAAGTTTTTCACCTGGAAAACACAGGTGTGCAAAAGAAGTTTAGCAAGGAGGGTAGCAACTACTTTAAGAAACGCTTCATAAGTACTCACAAACAAAACATAGGAACACATAAAACAATTCGTGAATGCATTGAAAAGGAAGAAAATATTACTACAGAGTACACTAGGGATGAACCTTGAATACAATCAGCTAAAGAAAATACACCAGTTAGAACAGCCATGGCATGCTGTCTCATTGAGTGTGCAACGATCAACAAACTCATACACAAAAAGAATGATGGCTCTGGACACCGGAATAGAAAGGCACAAGAGCTGCATGTTCAATGATTCCACTGCTTCATATTTGGAAATGGAAGATGAGAAATGTTCTAGGTGCATTGAAGACCTGCGAGCCCAAAATAAACATGTACTACCAGTTTTCTTCTGAATACAGAACATCTTTTGGTGCTGTATAATTTTTGAGTCCCAAGTTCTTAAATAATAGCTTTTTTGTGTGCTATCCTTGGAGTTTGAATTCAGGCCCTGAGCACTGTCCTGGGCTTCTTATTGCTTAAGACTAGCACTCTATCACTTGAGCCACAGCACCGCTTTTGTATATATATATATATATATATATATATATATATATATATATATATATATATATATATATATATATATGTGGTACTGAGGAATCGAACTCAGACCTTTATGCATGCTAGGCAAGTACAAACTACCACTAGGCCACATTCACAGCCCCTAAAACCACAGCTTTTACTGATTTGGTCCACCAACATTATCAACCCAGTAGCCAATGAAGGTGGACCCTGACACACCTCTCATTGTAGCTTTTCTGGAGTCTGTGGGCTGAGTATTTAGGTTTAGAATCAGTCCATACAGAAAATTCCACAAGACTATTTGCAATTAAGCAGCAAAAAGACAGAAGTGGAGCTGTGGTCCAAGTATTAAAGCACCAGACTTGACTAGAAAAAACAAAGACCAACAGTAAGATAAACTTAGAAATCAGACTACTCAGTAAATTTTTAATTTCTCATTGAAATCAGTTATTTTAGAATATGTCTCTTTGAAAAGTGTTACATTTGATTTTAGATAATCTCTTGTTTAATGTGTACTTAAAATAAAGATAATCTTAATGGCAAAAAAAAGAAATGATAAAATAATGGCAATCACAGGGAAATGGTCAGATCTTTTTTTTTTTTTTTTTTTTTTTTTTTGGCCAGTCCTGGGCCTTGGACTCAGGGCCTGAGCACTGTTCCTGGCTTCTTCCCGCTCAAGGCTAGCACTCCGCCACTTGAGCCACAGCGCCGCTTCTGGCCGTTTTCTGTATATGTGGTGCTGGGGAATCGAACCTAGGGCCTCGTGTATCCGAGGCAGTCACTCTTGCCGCCAGGCTATATCCCCAGCCCAAATGGTCAGATCTTGAATGAGTAATGTTGAGCAAGACAAGCCTAGAGCACAGAGCTCAGATCATGTCTGTAAAATAACAAACTTCTCTTCAAATGGCTACATGTTTTGGTCAGCAACATTACATCATGTCTCTAAAACCAAACAATTACTAAATAAATTTAAAAAGGTCTAGGATAGCCCTGCCAGGAGAACAATAGCTCAACAGCTACATACATGTGATTATATAAGATGAGGCTAAGCAAAATATACTAAGAGATGGAAACAGGAGGATTTTACTGTTTTCATTATGTTTAGGTGAATTTCCTTTAACTTACCCCTTGTGTTCACTGTATATGATTTTGGTACACTGGATATTGTAAATATGCTTATCTGAACTAGGGAAGAGAAAGAAAAATGAAGAAAGGTGTAACAAATATGACAAGAAATGTACTTACTCCCTTATTATGTAACTGTACCCTCTCTGTACATCACCTTATCGATATAAATTAAAAAAAAAGAAGAGCATGATGCTCTGAGTTCAAGCCCCAGTGCTGGAAATAAATTAATGAACAAATAACTAAAACCAAACCCTGAAGCCAGTGAATAAGGAGATCTGTAGTTTTGAGCACCCACATCCCCTGCCGTGTCCCCTCTGCACAGCAATCACAAAAATGGCAATGTAGTTGATGTGCAGCATTCTGGTGCTGTTTTACAAAGCCAGAGGAGAGTGGGTGCTCATAGCACCATCTTTCCTAAGACAGTTCCCCCAAAATGATGGAGGAGGCAATGGAGAGTTTAGTGCACTGACTGCCAATCCTATAACCAGGAAAAATTCAATAATTCACCAAGTAAGTATTAATATCTTTCAGTGCAGAAGAACAGAAAAGAATTTACCCCTGAGTGACAGCTGAAAATTTCCCTTTCACATAGATCAAGGAACTGATCCATGTTAGGGACTGGTTAAGCCACGTACTTTGCTTACAGTGGTATGAATGTAATAAGCTGCACTCCACAGGGCTACCAAAATCCCTGTGCTCTGAGCCCAGCTCTTGGTTTGTTACTCTGTTTGTTTGGAGGAGGAAGGGGAATGTTTTTCCTCAAACCTTGAAGAACAAAATATCAACCTTCACCTAATGGGTTTTCCCTACTCATTTATGAAATTACATTTCTATTTCAAACAGGGGGAAACCCATTATTGAGTCTATGAAGTAACTTCACAAGTATACCTGCAACTCCCTTTATGAAACAAAGCTCTGATAGTTTACATGGATTGAATGTAGGTATAAGAAGCATCAGGGGCTGGGAATATGGCCTAGTGGCAAGAGTGCTTGCCTTATATACATGAGGCCCTGGGTTCAATTCCCCAGCACCACATATACAGAAAATGGCCAGAAGTGGCGCTGTGGCTCAAGTGGAACATTGCTAGCCTTGAGCAAAAAGAAACCAGGGACAGTGCTCAGGCCAAGAGTGCAAAGCACAGGACTGGCAAAACAAACAAACAAACAAAAACAAACCAACTTCTGTTACAAGAAGCATCAAAGGATCCCCCAAACTCTGGGGGGTGTTATCCAGATAGATGCCTTCAGTCCTCAGTCTGACATGTGACGCCTGACTGGATCTGGCCCCTGCATCTCTTGCTGGCTCATGCACTTTGTGGAACAGAGAGTGAAGTACTTGATTGAACATCAGACTAGACCTTAAATCCTTTTGGATGTACATGGAACCAAAGAGGAGTTTTCCTGGGAGTTATAGCTCATATCTTCAAGCCTAGCTACTCAAGGGGCTGAGACCTGAGGATCAAGAGTTGGAGCCATCCTGTGCAAGAAGGCCTGTGGGACGCTCATCTCCAGTTAACGATCAGTAAACCGGAAGTGGAGTTTTGGCTCAAGTGGTAGAGCATTTAGCCTAAAGCACAAAAGCTCTGAGCTGGAGCCCACAAGATTATCATTAGGGGATGTTGAGAAAGCTACAATTATACAGACATTTGAATTTTTGTTTAATGTGAATCAACTCATCTAGTTTAAAGAGATATTACTCATTGTCTACAATGTAACCAGGGAACTTTAAAAATCAGAATTGTTTGAATTTAAAGGGAGTTCTCCCTGCTCTGCTTAAACTGGCCAGCACACAGTGAGCCCACCAGTGCTAATTTATTCCACACTTCTCTGCACCAGTCAGTCCTTGGGTAGCCTGATACCTGGTACTCTGTTTTTGTTTAGCATCATCATTATACATAAGTGTTGTCACTTCATTTAAACTAGTTCCAAATTTTCTCTGGCACATAAGAGCTTGCCCTGACAAATAAAAGCACCAGTTAAAGCCAGTCCATGGTTCTTGTTAGGGGCTAGTGATAGTAAAACAGCTCAGCAACCTGTGTCCTTTCAGGAAGGAGTAGCCTTACCCCCGCCTGCATCCTGTGGGAACCTGTCAAATTCATGGGTCAGTGCTAACTAAAATGATAGGTTGGTTCAAATAGTTATTATGATGCAGACTGTAACTCCATTGGCCACCTGCCTATGACCTGACATGACTATGCTGTTTCTCTTTTAATGTAACCTCCTTGGCCACCTGCTTGTGGCCACCTCGACCATGTAATATTTGCCTATATAACCCGACCCTGAGCCCAGCCCAAGGTGCTTCTCCACAGCTCTCAAGTCTGGGCTGTGGCCTTGGCTGGCCATTCTGCTTTTTACTTACCCAATTAATCCATCTTGGTACTTGAGGCTGTCTCTGAGTGGTAGACGGTTGGAGGGATGGAGGATTTCTCCCACTTGGACCCCATTACTATACCAAACACAAATTTGTCAAGGCTCAGCAGAGGATGCTAGAGGAGATGTATGTCGGTGTCAAGCACACTAATAAGATCATTGTTGGGGGTCGGAATATGGCCTAGTTGCATGGAAATTGCCTCGTATACATGAAGCCTTGTGTTCGATTCCTCATCCCCACATATATAGAAAAAGCCAGAAGTGGCTCTCTGCCTCAAGTGGTAGAGTGCCAGCCTTGAGCAGAAAGAAGCCAGGGACACTGCTCAGGAACTGAGTTCAAGCCCTAGGTATGGCAAAAAATAGAGAAAGGTTTAGATAGGATGTCTTCAAAGTAGGTTTCTAGAATTAGTCTTGGTATTTTTTGGAAAGGTTTTACATTACCATTTGTACAAATTTTAATACCTTGTATTATCTAATTCAAAATCAGAGATGTGAGGAATATGGTCTAGTGGCAAGAACCCTTGCCTAGTATACATGAATCCCTTGGTTCAATTCCTCAACACCACATGTATAGAAAAGACCAGAAGAGGCGCTGTTGCTCAAGTGGTAGAGGGCTAGGCTTGAGCACAAAGGAGCCAGGGATAGTGCTCAGGCCCTGAGTCGCAAGTGAAAGGACTGACAAAAACAAATAAACCGGGCTGGGGATATAGCCTAGTGGCAAGAGTGCCTGCCTCGGATACACGAGGCCCTAGGTTCGACTCCCCAGCACCACATATACAGAAAAACGGCCAGAAGCGGCGCTGTGGCTCAAGTGGCAGAGTGCTAGCCTTGAGCGGGAAGAAGCCAGGGACAGTGCTCAGGCCCTGAGTCCAAGGCCCAGGACTGGCCAAAAAAACAAAAACAAAAACAAAAACCACAAACAGCTTCCATTGTACTTTATTATAATTGTGTGTGTTGTTTATTGCAATAAGAACCAAAGCCTAAGTGCTCTAAAATTGTCTTTTGTTTTCACACAAATAAAACTGCAGATCCTGTTCTCTTTAAATGATGGTGAGTATTGTACATTGGTTTTTCTCACATGGAAAGATTTTTTACAAGAAAATAATATACAAATCTTGTTCTAACTTAAAAACCAGAAAGGTAAAAAAAGGCACAGCAACCTGAGCAGATAAGCCCAGAAAACAGAGGGAAAAGCAAGACGGTTATCTGTGTGTCCTAAGCAGAGCCTCTCAGTCCTTCAAAAAGAGGGGCAGCCTGACTTAGTTCTCTCCGTCACTACTTCTTTGTCATTGCCAAAAAGATATTGGTGGCCATGTGACTTCCTGTAGTCCGAGTTCTTCATCTTGTTTTGTTCATTGAAAGTCAGTGTTATTGTAGCTGCTGGATAGTATGTCAGGGGTTTAATAATCTCTAGTGATGTTTCCATGATTTCTTCAGTTTACCTCCCTGGGTACTGGATGTGACTTCAAAATTCCTATGTGCAGCGTGCAAGTTCCTCAGGCCTGTAATCTTTGCTGTTCAGGAAGCTGAGATCTGAGGATCTTGTTTCAAAGCCAGCCTGGGTAACAAATTCCATTAGATACATCTGCAATTAACCACCAGAAATAGGGAAATTGCACTGTGCCTCATTGTGCTGTAGGTTTAGCCTTGACGTGAAAGGCTCAGTGACAGTGCCAGCACCAGAGTTCTATCCTCATTATGAAACAAAAAAAATTCTTTCCATTAAATTTTTATTGTGGTGAAATACATGTAATATTGACTATTAGCTATCTTCAATAACACAACTCAATGGCAATTATTACATTCACTTAGGCAAAATTCCTGCTGTCTCTAGAACTTATCTCAAGAAATCTTCCTGCTTGAAAAACAATGCTCCTTCTTATCACCCCAGGTCTAAGTACCTACTATGTCTATGTATTCAACTATTCTGGTCCTAATTCTTGATGGAAAAATCAGAAGGGAATGACTCATCTAATTACAATTCCCCTGCACATAACAGTAAAGTAAGCTAATTAAAAATAATTGTAGTGGTCACCATATTATTCACAGATCATTATCAGACTGACTCTCGCCACCCTGTTGTTTGCACTAGTGTTTCCACAAGGGCTTGTGTACAGCCCTGTTGTAGCACTCACTGTATTCTTACCTGGTTTCTCCTCTAGTAACTGCCTTAAAAGGCAGAAGCACTGTAGCCCAAGAATCTAGAAAATAGTAATAATGAAGCTATATCTTTACTCAAAAAATGCATGAAATTCATTAATGCAGTCATAATATTCAAGGGATATCTTTGCAAATAGAACTTGGCATCTTGGGATAGGTGAGGTTCCTTGCTTTCCTCTCTCCAGTGCTCCACTCACACCTTCACGCACCAATAACTGCTCTTTTCTGCTCCATAATTAAGCCACAGGTTGACTTCAAAATTTTACTAGCTAATTGAACATTCCAGTGTCACATGTTTATCTGCCCAGGATTCCTTTGAAATGTAATCCTCAGATCTCAGTCTCTTGAGGAGCTAGGATCAGAGACATGAGACAGTGCCTGGGTAGGCTTAACATGGTTTTAAAATACAAAAGTACATAAAATGTTTGGAGCTTGTTCCATTGTCTGTATAGTAGAATAACAAAAATCTATGTAGAAATATTTGGTTCTATATTACTAATACAATATTTCCCTAATATATCAGAACATTTCTCTGTTATTAGCAATAGAGAAAAGAAAATTCTGAGGTGCTACAAATCTGGCATGAAAACATTAAGGCTAATTCTTCTGAAGCTTCATGCTTCAGCCTAAGGATGGTCCTTGTTCTGTACATAAGATATTTGGTTACTGTCTTAGGAACAAAACATTCAAATTAGTAAAGCAGATAAGACCTACCACATAATGAGCTTTTGAAAGGAATATATGAGTCCTTGTATATATGTGAATGTTACAGATTCTACCAAACATGGCATCTAAATGCTTGAAAACATGACGACATCACTATTAAATATGAAGTCTGCAAAGCAACTGTCAGTTTTCTATGAATAAGACAGTATATAGAAGAGGGTTGGAAAACAGTGTTGTGGTTGACTGCTTGCCTATAACGCATCAAACACTGGTTGAATAAATCGGTATCACATAAACAGAAATGACAAGTAGTCGCATTGTGGCTCAAGTGGTAGAGTGCTTTCCTTGAGCCAGGGAAGTTCAGGTAGAGTGCCCAGGACCCCAGTTCAAGACCTATTACGGGAAACCAACAACGACGATGACGATGATTATGAAAAACCAACTTTCCCCATAGGATTTAAATTGGAAAAGATATCAGATGTAATTTACAGCATGTAGAAGAAAGTTTGCAGGTTACATGACAGGAAGGATGCCTGCTGGTTACTTGTAAAAAAAATAGGAAATATTAGATGATTCAAACATGTATTAAGTAAGGAAATTACCATCATAAACATAATCACAATATAAATATAGTATGGATACACAGAAAAATACATAGGTATAAATAGACACATGGCACTGTTTGATATTACCAAAAGAAAAACAATAGTTGAAGAAATCGTATCCATAGTGACATACATTAAATACAGACAAATCAAAAGACATAAACAAATCAATGGAAAATACCATAGGAAAAATGAAGGATGAAAAATACAAATACACATAGTCTGTAAGGAAATGAACATCAGTATAAATGGTATGACCACTGATACAGACCAGGGATAATAACAGACAGATCATATATCTCCATGGTAAAAACTTCATGCTAAATATCAAAGTCTCAAAACACATAAATTAAATGTCTTTGTTAATATGCCATTATTATTGGAGAACATTAGTTCTCTTAATAACTCATAGAACAACCAAAGATAGTGGGAAGACATGGTCTTAAACTAAAGTCAGTAATAAAGCACAGTTTTGTGACATTTACCAAGACAAACACAATAAAAGTAAAAATAAACTTCTAGACAAACTTCAGAGAAATTGACGAGAGAAATAAAGCTATAGGATGCGAATACATTAAAATTATGTTATATATTTCCAATAACCTATGAGTGAAATAAACAGGGAAATTAGAATGAATCTGGAACAAAATATACCCAAGCTTTGGGATTTTTTCTATATTAAAAATGACTAGCCTTCAACTTTGAGAGAAAAGTAAATGTTCTCTGCATGCTGAATTCACGTGTAATATCTCCTGGAGGGTGGAGGTAGGTATGGCACAGAACTCAAGGAAAATAGGGTGAAAATGTGGAAGTCACTGTATACAGATGAAAGTCAACTCTACAACTTTTGAGTCAAGACCGGAGGGAGTGAGTATGAGAGTGACAGAACAACACAAGTTACAATATAAAAAGAAATGCAGGGGCTGTAATATGGCCTAGTGGCAAGAGTGTTTACCACATATAAATGAAGCCCTGGGTTCAATTCCTCAGCACCACATATATAGAAAATGGCCAGAAGTGGCGCTGTTGTTCAAGTGGCAGAGTGCTAGCCTTGAACAAAAAGAAGCCAGGGACAGCGCACAGGCCCTGAGATCAAGGCCCAAGACTGGCAAAACAAACAAACAAAAACAAAGACAAACATCACATAGTCAAACCTGCCACATGCAGGTTGCCAATGAGATTACAAAAAAAAAAATAATGCACTAATTACCTGACTCATGGAATTGTAATCTCTATAAACAGCATCTATAATAACAATAAATTAAACTAATTATATAAACATTCATTCATCGAATTGTGCTACGCAAGGTGTTGGGGTCAGCTGCACCTTTAAGGAGCCACAGCTGACCTCAGCCTGTCCCTCCCCTTCCTGTCTTTAACAGGAAGAGAAGGAAGTCTGACATCACTTGAGGGACAGCCCCTTGGGACCAATCAGGGGCCTCTCTATTGTGCCCGCCTTTGGGGTATATCTGCGAGGCTCCTCATTTGAATAAACAGAAGCCCTAGAGGTTTTCTCCAGGGGCCCACGCGTCTGTGTCGTTCTTGGTGGCTTTGGGGCACCCTGTGACCACACACCACCGAGGCTACCCGTGGCCATCGCTCCCACATGAGCGATAATGGACCACCCAGGAAGGGGCGGACAAGGACCTCCCCCCCCAAGCGAGGGGAAGTCGAGAGAGAGAGAGCCCACAAATTGGCGGCCTGGCGTGGGGCAGGATGCTGATGCAAAAGCAATCCGGACCTGTCGGTAGCCTTCAGAAAGGATGGGAGTCAGTACTCCAGAGCGTGTGGTACCTCCATCTACGGCGATGGGGCAGAATCAATCCATGTCCCAAGAGGCCGGATCGGATCAATGGCACTCAGACCAAGGGCCGAGGAAATTCTGCAGCCCGTGGAGATGGGCTCCCAGCTTCGCGCCTCAAGGCGTCAGGCGGGGTGGCAGCGGCAGTCTAGACCAGGTCCCCCCACCCGGGACTTTTAAAGTCCCTACTAGGGAGCAGCCACGTGCACTGGGCGTTGGCTTCCGGGGACGCGGGACCCAAGGCGGCAGCGGAGCCGCAGGGGGCCACGCCCTGGCAATGTTTGGGTCTTGGAGAGCGCGGGCTGGG